>NW_027463110.1:0-38276 GCF_050947455.1 Rhinoderma darwinii
ATTGGTCCAGTCAAATCTATGTCTTAGGCCCCATGCACACGACTGTAAAAAACGGACCCATTCACTTCCATTGAACGCGGACACCTTTCCGTACCGCTACGGATGGGTGTCTGTGCTGTAGAAATGTTCCGAAAATGATGGAACATGTCGGTTCTTTTGTATTTTGCGTGCCGTGCTCCCATACTTTGTATAGGAGCACGGCCCGAAAATGCGGGTGGCAGTCGGCGTCCGGCCTTGCCGGGAATCACGGGCCGTGATGGGGCCTTACACGGAGTGACATGACCAAGGACCCTGCAGTGACATCACTAGTCCCAGCCACCAGTGCAGGGAAGAAGCCCCGGGGGTGCCGGGAGATGCCAGGGAGGCAGTGCTGATGCTGTAGGGGTATTAGCTGTGACTGGGCACCGGGACCACGTCTGTCCACAGTTACTGTAGTAATAAACGACACTGACCCCCGTTACTACGGTAACATCATCTCCATATACTTATATACCTCCTCGCTCCTGAGTCACATCCTCTTTGGCTTCAGGCCCAGCGCTGGGTCCTAGCACCCTTCAGTGTCAGGACATTATATGACCCCGAACAGCGTCAGGACCCAGCGCTAAACCAGAAGCCAAAGAGGATCCGAATGTATCTAATGCTATCATGTGTGATAATGTCTGCTGAGCCGTGTATCTAATCCTATCTTGTGTGATACTGTCTGCTGAGCAGTGTATCTAATCCTATCATGTGTGATACTGTCTGCTGAGCCGTGTATCTAATCCTATCATATGTGATACTGTCCGCTGAGCCGTGTATCTAATCCTATCATGTGTGATACTGTCTGCTGAGCTGTGTATCTAATCTTATTATGTGTGATACTGTCTGCTGAGCTGTGTATCCAATCCTATCATGTGTGATACTGTCTGCTGAGCTGTGTATCTAATCCTATCATGTGTGATACTGGCTGCTGAGCCGCTGTATCTAATCCTATCATGTGTGATACTGTCTGCTGAGCTGTGTATCTAATCCTATCATGTGTGATACTGTCTGCTGAGCTGTGTATCTAATCCTATCATGTGTGATACTGTCTGCTGAGCTGTGTATCCAATCCTATCATGTGTGATACTACCTGCTGAGCTGTGTATCTAATCCTATCATGTGTTATACTGTCTTCTGAGCTGTGTATCTAATCCTATCTTGTGTGATACTTTCTGCTGAGCTGTGTATCCAATCCTATCTTGTGTGATACTGTCTGCTGAGCTGTGTATCTAATCCTATCATGTGTTATACTGTCTTCTGAGCTGTGTATCTAATCCTATCATGTGTGATACTGTCTCCTGAGCTGTGTATCTAATCCTATCATGTGTGATACTGTCTGCTGAGCCCCTGTATCTAATCCTATCATATGTGATACCGTCTACTGAGCTGTGTATCTAATCCTATCATGTGTGATACTGTCTGCTGAGCCCTATATCTAATCCTATCATGTGTGATACTGTATACTGAGCTGTGTATCTAATCCTATCATGTGTGATACTGTCTGCTGAGCTGTGTATCTAATCCTATAATGTGTGATACTGTCTTCTGAGCTGTGTATCTAATCCTATCATGTGTGATACTGTCTGCTGAGCTGTGTATCTAATCCTATCATGTGTGATACTGTCTGCTGAGCTGTGTATCTAATCCTATCATGTGTGATGCTGTCTGCTGAGCCGTGTATCTAATCCTATCTTGTGTGATACTGTCTGCTGAGCCGCTGTATCTAATCCTATCATGTGTGATACTGTCTGCTGAGCTGTGTATCTAATCCTATCTTGTGTGATACTGTCTGCTGAGCCGTGTATCTAATCCTATCATGTGTGATACTGTCTGCTGAGCTGTGTATCTAATCCTGTCATGTGTGATACTGTCTGCTGAGCTGTGTATCTAGTCCTATCATGTGTGATACTGTCTGCTGAGCCGTGTATCTAATCCTATCTAGTGGCGCTGCTGTAGGAGTCGTATTCTTATAGATATGTTGTCTCCAGTTATATACTCTAGAAATTGTTGGGGGGGGGGGGGACTATATCTTGTGGTTTGTGCCCCTGGCTGCATGGATGACCCAGCGCTGCAGCTGAAAGTGTCACACTACTGCACCTGTGATGTTCAGCGGGGCCCCTAGAGCTGCGAGCTACCCAGGCGGCCTGTGACTGGAGGCGATGCTCATGGAATGTAAAAATCTGTCTGAAAACCCTTCTGGGCAATCCTACCTCCAGTCTGACAGCTTTTTACCTGCACTGATACATTGTAACAAACCCTCAGCTGCTTGAGCAGGACTAGATCAGGATGGGTTTTTAGTCTCTGACGTTAAACAAGAATGTTTATATTCACTAAGGCCGGATTCACACGAGCGTGTGCCTTTTGCGCACGCAAAAAACGCGGCGTTTTGTCTGCGCAAAAGGCACTTAACAGCTGCGTGTGTCACCCCGTATGATGCGTGCTTGTGTGCTTTTCGCGCAGCCGCCATCATTATGACCCTCCGTTTGGATGTTTGTAGCACGCGGTGCTTTTCTGTTTTCATTCATCCTTTCACTGCTGTTGCGCGAATCACGCTGGTCGCAGGGAAGTGCTTCCGTGTGGCATGCGTGGTTTTCACGCACACCTTGACTTTAATGGGTGCGTGATGCGCGAAAAACGCTCAAAGAGCGGACATGTCGTGACTTTTACGCAGTGGACCAACGCTGCGTAAAAATCATGCACATGTCTGCACGGCCCCATAGACTAATATAGGTCCATGTGACGCGCGTGAAAATCACGAGCGTAGCACCGACGTATATCCTGTTCGTCTGAATAAGCCCTGACAGTATATAAAGAAAACAGCAAAGTCTATTAGAAAGTGTCAGAACTTTGCATTATACAATGATTGAACTTCAGTTACATGGGACTGCATGAGATAATGAGGAGTTGTATATAATACCGCCAGGACCTATATGTTCCTGTATGTTCATTATATACTGATTCTATAGGGAGTCTCCCTGGACTGGAGGTGACATGGGGCAGGCAGTTTGTTCTTGTTCCAGCAGGGGGCAGTGTCTCACTCTCTGTCGGGGGCAGAATATTGATTACTGCAGGGGGGGGGGGGGTTGTGTTTGCTGTAATTATCAGAGTTACAATGTAAGGAAACTCAAATACAAACAGTGGGAGCGAGGCCGCAGATACCTGATGATAAGCGGCAAACAACAGCAGATTGTCCTGTGTGAATATAACCTGGCTGTCAAATAGTATAATATTAGCTGCTCCATATAGAATCAGCTTATATACTGTCCACCCCACACCATATATATTACCATATACCACATATACAAGACCATATATATCACTGTCCATCCCAGACCATATATATCACCATATACCACATATACAAGACCATATATATCGCCCTGCACCACATATACAATACAATAGATATCACTGTCCACCCGAGATAATATATATCACTCTCCACTGTATATAGAAGATCATATATACCACTGCCCACTTCATCAGATCATTTATACCTGCATATCCCTTATAGTATAATACTATAGTCCTATAAATGTGATCCTGTAATGGCTGCGCTCAGATGTATAGTACCCAGCCCCCAACCATCACCGGCCATTCAGATCTCTGCTGTCCTGTTTTATTTGGGTCCCTGAGGCACTAGGACAAGTGTGACTACAACCCCTGCACCCCTATAACTACAACCCCTGCACCCCTATAACTACAGCTCCCCGCACCCCTATAACTACAGCCCCCGCACCCCTATAACTACAGCTCCCCGCACCCCTATAACTACAGCTCCACGCACCCCTATAACTACAGCTGCCCGCACCCCTATAACTACAGCCCCCGCATCCCTATAACTACAGCTCCCCGCACCCCTATAACTACAGCCCCCGCACCCCTATAACTACAACCCCTGCACCCCTATAACTACAGCTCTCGCACCCCTATAACTACAACCCCCTGCACTCCTATAACTACAGCCCCCGCACCCCTATAACTACAGCCCCCGCACCCCTATAACTACAACCCCTGCACCCCTATAACTACAGCCCCTGCACCCCTATAACTACAACCCATGCACCCCTATAACTACAACCCCTGTACCCCTATAACTACAACCCCTGCACCCCTATAACTACAACCCCTGCACCCCTATAACTACAACCCCTGCACCCCTTTAACTAGAGCCCCTGCAACCCCATAACTACAACCCCTGCACCCCTATAACTCCAACCCCAATACCCCTATAACTACAAACCCTGCACCCCTATAACTCCAACCCCTGCACCCCTATAACTACAGCCCTGTACCCCTATAACTACAACCCCTGCACCACTATAACTACAGTCCCTGCACCCCTATAAATACAGTCCCTGCACCCCTATAACTACAACACCTGCACCCCTATAACTACAACCCCCTGCACTCCTATAACTACAACCCCTGCACCCCTATAACTACAGCCCCGCACCCCTATAACTACAGCCCCTGCACCCCTATAACTACAGGCCCTGCACCCCTATAACTACAGCCCCTGCACCCCTATAACTACAACCCCTGTACCCCTATAACTACAACCCCTGCACCCCTATAACTACAACCCCTGCACCCCTATAACTACAACCCCTGCACCCCTTTAACTAGAGCCCCTGCAACCCCATAACTACAACCCCTGCACCCCTATAACTACAACCCCTGCACCCCTATAACTCCAACCCCTGCACCCCTATAACTACAGCCCTGTACCCCTATAACTCCAACCCCTGCACCTCTATAACTACAGTCCCTGCACCCCTATAACTACAGCTCTCGCATCCCTATAACTACAACCCCTGTACCCCTATAACTACAACCCCTGCACCCCTATAACTACAACCCCAACACCCCTATAACTACAACCCCTGCACCCCTATAACTCCAACCCCTGCACCCCTATAACTACAGCCCTGTACCCCTATAACTCCAACCCCTGCACCCCTATAACTACAGTCCCTGCACCCCTATAACTACAGTCCCTGCACCCCTATAACTACAACACCTGCACCCCTATAACTACAGCCCCCTGCACCGCTATAACTACAACCCCTGCACTCCTATAACTACAGCACCCACACCCCTATAACTACAACCCCCGCACCCCTATAAGTACAGCCCCCGCACCCCTATAACTACAACCCCTGCACCCCTATAACTACAACCCTGCACCCCTTTAACTAGAGCCCCTGCAACCCCATAACTACAACCCCTGCACCCCTATAACTCCAACCCCAATACCCCTATAACTACAAACCCTGCACCCCTATAACTCCAACCCCTGCACCCCTATAACTACAGCCCTGTACCCCTATAACTACAACCCCTGCACCCCTATAACTACAGTCCCTGCACCCCTATAAATACAGTCCTGCACCCCTATAACTACAACACCTGCACCCCTATAACTACAGCCCCCTGCACCGCTATAACTACAACCCCCTGCACTCCTATAACTACAACCCCGCACCCCTATAACTACAACCCCCGCACCCCTATAACTACAGCACCCACACCCCTATAACTACAGCCCCGCACCCCTATAACTACAGCCCCTGCACCCCTATAACTACAGCCCCCGCACCCCTATAACTACAACCCTGCACCCCTATAACTACAGCCCCTGCACCCCTATAACTACAACCCCTGCACCCCTATAACTACAACTCCTGTACCCCTATAACTACAACCCCTGCACCCCTATAACTACAACACCTGCACCCCTATAACTACAACCCCTGCACCCCTATAACTACAACCCTGCACCCCTTTAACTAGAGCCCCTGCAACCCCATAACTACAACCCCTGCACCCCTATAACTACAACCCCTGCACCCCTATAACTCAACCCCTGCACCTCTATAACTACAGTCCCTGCACCCCTATAACTACAGCTCTCGCATCCCTATAACTACAACCCCTGTACCCCTATAACTACAACCCCTGCACCCATATAACTACAACCCCAACACCCCTATAACTACAACCCCTGCACCCCTATAACTCCAACCCCTGCACCCCTATAACTACAGCCCTGTACCCCTATAACTCCAACCCCTGCACCCCTATAACTACAGTCCCTGCACCCCTATAACTACAGTCCCTGCACCCCTATAACTACAACACCTGCACCCCTATAACTACAGCCCCTGCACCGCTATAACTACAACCCCTGCACTCCTATAACTACAGCACCCACACCCCTATAACCTACAACCCCCGCACCCCTATAACTACAGCCCCCGCACCCCTATAACTACAACCCCTGCACCCCTATAACTACAGCACCCACACCCCTATAAATACATCCCCCGGCACCCCTATAACTACAGCCCCAGCACCCCTATAACTACAACCCCCTGCACTCCTATAACTACAACCCCTGCACCCCTATAACTACAGCCCCGCACCCCTATAACTACAACACCTGCACCCCTATAACTACAACCCCTGCACTCCTATAACTACAACCCCTGCACCCCTATAACTACAGCCCCGCACCCCTATAACTACAGCCCCTGCACCCCTATAACTACAGGCCCTGCACCCCTATAACTACAGCCCCTGCACCCCTATAACTACAACCCCTGTACCCCTATAACTACAACCCCTGCACCCCTATAACTACAACCCCTGCACCCCTATAACTACAACCCCTGCACCCCTTTAACTAGAGCCCCTGCAACCCCATAACTACAACCCCTGCACCCCTATAACTACAACCCCTGCACCCCTATAACTCCAACCCCTGCACCCCTATAACTACAGCCCTGTACCCCTATAACTCCAACCCCTGCACCTCTATAACTACAGTCCCTGCACCCCTATAACTACAGCTCTCGCATCCCTATAACTACAACCCCTGTACCCCTATAACTACAACCCCTGCACCCCTATAACTACAACCCCAACACCCCTATAACTACAACCCCTGCACCCCTATAACTCCAACCCCTGCACCCCTATAACTACAGCCCTGTACCCCTATAACTCCAAACCCCTGCACCCCTATAACTACAGTCCCTGCACCCCTATAACTACAACACCTGCACCCCTATAACTACAGCCCCCTGCACCGCTATAACTACAACCCCTGCACTCCTATAACTACAGCACCCACACCCCTATAACTACAACCCCCGCACCCCTATAAGTACAGCCCCCGCACCCCTATAACTACAACCCCTGCACCCCTATAACTACACCCCTGCACCCCTTTAACTAGAGCCCCTGCAACCCCATAACTACAACCCCTGCACCCTATAACTCCAACCCCAATACCCCTATAACTACAAACCCTGCACCCCTATAACTCCAACCCCTGCACCCCTATAACTACAGCCCTGTACCCCTATAACTACAACCCCTGCACCCCTATAACTACAGTCCCTGCACCCCTATAAATACAGTCCCTGCACCCCTATAACTACAACACCTGCACCCCTATAACTACAGCCCCCTGCACCGCTATAACTACAACCCCTGCACTCCTATAACTACAACCCCCGCACCCCTATAACTACAACCCCGCACCCCTATAACTACAGCACCCACACCCCTATAACTACAGCCCCGCACCCCTATAACTACAGCCCCTGCACCCCTATAACTACAGCCCCCGCACCCCTATAACTACAACCCCTGCACCCCTATAACTACAGCCCCTGCACCCCTATAACTACAACCCCTGCACCCCTATAACTACAACTCCTGTACCCCTATAACTACAACCCCTGCACCCCTATAACTACAACACCTGCACCCCTATAACTACAACCCCTGCACCCCTATAACTACAACCCCTGCACCCCTTTAACTAGAGCCCCTGCAACCCCATAACTACAACCCCTGCACCCCTATAACTACAACCCCTGCACCCCTATAACTCCAACCCCTGCACCTCTATAACTACAGTCCCTGCACCCCTATAACTACAGCTCTCGCATCCCTATAACTACAACCCCTGTACCCCTATAACTACAACCCCTGCACCCCTATAACTACAACCCCAACACCCCTATAACTACAACCCCTGCACCCCTATAACTCCAACCCCTGCACCCCTATAACTACAGCCCTGTACCCCTATAACTCCAACCCCTGCACCCCTATAACTACAGTCCCTGCACCCCTATAACTACAGTCCCTGCACCCCTATAACTACAACACCTGCACCCCTATAACTACAGCCCCCTGCACCGCTATAACTACAACCCCCTGCACTCCTATAACTACAGCACCCACACCCCTATAACTACAACCCCCGCACCCCTATAACTACAGCCCCCGCACCCCTATAACTACAACCCCTGCACCCCTATAACTACAGCACCCACACCCCTATAAATACATCCCCCGGCACCCCTATAAATACAGCCCCAGCACCCCTATAACTACAGCCACCACACCCCTATAACTACAGCCCCCGCATCCCTATAACTACAGCCCCCGCACCCCTATAACTACAGCCCCTGCGCCCCTATAACTACAGCCCCCGCACCCCTGTAAGTACAGCCCCGCACCCCTATAACTACAGCCCCAGCACCCCTATAACTACAGTCCCTGCACCCCTATAACTACAGCCCCCGCACCCCTGTAAGTACAGCCCCGCACCCCTATAACTACAGCCCCGCACCCCTATAACTACAGCCCCCTGCACCCCTATAACTACAGCCCCCTGTACCCCTATAACTACAGCCCCCGCACCCCTATAACTACATCCCCGCACCCCTATAACTACAGCCCCTGCACCCCTATAACTGCAGCCCCCACACCCCTATAACTACAGCCCCTGCACCCCTATAACTGCAGCCCCACACCCCTATAAGTACAGCCCCCACACCCCTATAAATACAGCCCCCACACCCCTATAAATACAGCCCCCGCACCCCTATAACTACAGCCCCAGCACCCCTATAACTACAGCCACCACACCCCTATAACTACAGCCCCCGCATCCCTATAACTACAGCCCCAGCACCCCTATAACTACAGCCCCTGCACCCCTATAACTACAGCCCCCGCACCCCTGTAAGTACAGCCCCGCACCCCTATAACTACAGCCCCGCACCCCTATAACTACAGCCCCCTGCACCCCTATAACTACAGCCCCCTGTACCCCTATAACTACAGCCCCCGCACCCCTATAACTACATCCCCCGCACCCCTATAACTACAGCCCCTGCACCCCTATAACTGCAGCCCCCACACCCCTATAACTGCAGCCCCACACCCCTATAAGTACAGCCCCCGCACCCCTATAAATACAGCCCCCGCACCCCGATAACTACAGCCCCCTGCACCCCTATAACTACAGCCCCCTGCATCCCTATAACTACAGCCCCTGCACCCCTATAACTACAGCCCCGCACCCCTATAACTACAACCCCCTGCACTCCTATAACTACAGCCCCCGCACCCCTATAACTACAACCCCCTGCACTCCTATAACTACAGCCCCCGCACCCCTATAACTACAGCCCCCGCACCCCTATAACTACAGCCCCTGCACCCCTATAAGTTCAGCCCCCGCACCCCTATAACTACGGCCCCTGCACCCCTATAAGTTCAGCCCCTGCACCCGTATAAGTTCAGCCCCAGCACCCCTATAACTACAGCCCCCGCACCCCTATAACTACAGCCCCCGCACCCTTATAACTACAGCCCCTGCACCCCTATAACTACAGCCCCCGCACCCCTATAACTACAGCCCCCGCACCCTTATTACTACAGCCCCCGCACCCCTATAACTACAGCCCCCGCACCCCTATAACTACAGCTCCCCGCACCCCTATAACTACAGCTCCCCGCACCCCTATAACTACAGCTCCCCGCACCCCTATAACTACAGCTCCCCGCACCCCTATAACTACAGCCCCCGCACCTCTATAACTACAGCCCCCGCACCCCTATAACTACAGCTCCCCGCACCCCTATAACTACAGCCCCCGCACCCCTATAACTACAGCCCCCGCACCCCTATAACTACAGCCCCCGCACCCTTATAACTACAGCCCCCGCACCCCTATAACTACAGCTCCCCGCACCCCTATAACTACAGCCCCCGCACCCCTATAACTACAGCTCCCCTGCACCCCTATAACTACAGCCCCCGCACCCCTATAAGTACAGCCCCCGCACACCTATAACTACAGCCCCCGCACCCCTATAACTACAGCCACCACACCCCTATAACTACAACCCCTGCACCCCTATAACTACAGCCCCCGCACCCCTATAACTACAGCCCCCGCACCCCTATAACTACAGCTCCCCTGCACCCCTATAACTACAGCCCCCGCACCCCTATAAGTACAGCCCCCGCACCCCTATAACTACAGCCCCCGCACCCCTATAACTACAGCCCCCGCACCCCTATAAGTACAGCCCCCGCACCCCTATAACTACAGCCCCCGCACCCCTATAACTACAACCCCCTGCACTCCTATAACTACAGCCCCCGCACCCCTATAACTACAACCCCCTGCACTCCTATAACTACAGCCCCCGCACCCCTATAACTACAGCCCCCGCACCCCTATAACTACAGCCCCTGCACCCCTATAAGTTCAGCCCCCGCACCCCTATAACTACAGCCCCTGCACCCCTATAAGTTCAGCCCCTGCACCCGTATAAGTTCAGCCCCAGCACCCCTATAACTACAGCCCCCGCACCCCTATAACTACAGCCCCCGCACCCTTATAACTACAGCCCCTGCACCCCTATAACTACAGCCCCCGCACCCCTATAACTACAGCCCCCGCACCCTTATTACTACAGCCCCCGCACCCCTATAACTACAGCCCCCGCACCCCTATAACTACAGCTCCCCGCACCCCTATAACTACAGCTCCCCGCACCCCTATAACTACAGCTCCCCGCACCCCTATAACTACAGCCCCCGCACCTCTATAACTACAGCCCCCGCACCCCTATAACTACAGCTCCCCGCACCCCTATAACTACAGCCCCCGCACCCCTATAACTACAGCCCCCGCACCCCTATAACTACAGCCCCCGCACCCTTATAACTACAGCCCCCGCACCCCTATAACTACAGCTCCCCGCACCCCTATAACTACAGCCCCCGCACCCCTATAACTACAGCTCCCCTGCACCCCTATAACTACAGCTCCCCTGCACCCCTATAACTACAGCTCCCCGCACCCCTATAACTACAGCCCCCGCACCCCTATAACTACAGCCCCCGCACCCCTATAACTACAGCCCCCGCACCCTTATAACTACAGCCCCCGCACCCCTATAACTACAGCCCCCGCACCCCTATAAGTACAGCCCCCGCACACCTATAACTACAGCCCCCGCACCCCTATAACTACAGCCACCACACCCCTATAACTACAACCCCTGCACCCCTATAACTACAGCCCCCGCACCCCTATAACTACAGCCCCCGCACCCCTATAACTACAGCTCCCCTGCACCCCTATAACTACAGCCCCCGCACCCCTATAAGTACAGCCCCCGCACCCCTATAACTACAGCCCCCGCACCCCTATAACTACAGCCCCCGCACCCCTATAACTACATCCCCCGCACCCCTATAACTACAGCTCCCCGCACCCCTATAACTACAGCCCCCGCACCTCTATAACTACAGCCCCCGCACCCCTATAACTACAGCTCCCCGCACCCCTATAACTACAGCCCCCGCACCCCTATAACTACAGCCCCCGCACCCCTATAACTACAGCCCCCGCACCCTTATAACTACAGCCCCCGCACCCCTATAACTACAGCTCCCCGCACCCCTATAACTACAGCCCCCGCACCCCTATAACTACAGCTCCCCTGCACCCCTATAACTACAGCCCCCGCACCCCTATAAGTACAGCCCCCGCACACCTATAACTACAGCCCCCGCACCCCTATAACTACAGCCACCACACCCCTATAACTACAACCCCTGCACCCCTATAACTACAGCCCCCGCACCCCTATAACTACAGCCCCCGCACCCCTATAACTACAGCTCCCCTGCACCCCTATAACTACAGCCCCCGCACCCCTATAAGTACAGCCCCCGCACCCCTATAACTACAGCCCCCGCACCCCTATAACTACAGCCCCCGCACCCCTATAAGTACAGCCCCCGCACCCCTATAACTACAGCCCCCGCACCCCTATAACTACAACCCCCTGCACTCCTATAACTACAGCCCCCGCACCCCTATAACTACAACCCCCTGCACTCCTATAACTACAGCCCCCGCACCCCTATAACTACAGCCCCCGCACCCCTATAACTACAGCCCCTGCACCCCTATAAGTTCAGCCCCCGCACCCCTATAACTACAGCCCCTGCACCCCTATAAGTTCAGCCCCTGCACCCGTATAAGTTCAGCCCCAGCACCCCTATAACTACAGCCCCCGCACCCCTATAACTACAGCCCCCGCACCCTTATAACTACAGCCCCTGCACCCCTATAACTACAGCCCCCGCACCCCTATAACTACAGCCCCCGCACCCTTATTACTACAGCCCCCGCACCCCTATAACTACAGCCCCCGCACCCCTATAACTACAGCTCCCCGCACCCCTATAACTACAGCTCCCCGCACCCCTATAACTACAGCTCCCCGCACCCCTATAACTACAGCCCCCGCACCTCTATAACTACAGCCCCCGCACCCCTATAACTACAGCTCCCCGCACCCCTATAACTACAGCCCCCGCACCCCTATAACTACAGCCCCCGCACCCCTATAACTACAGCCCCCGCACCCTTATAACTACAGCCCCCGCACCCCTATAACTACAGCTCCCCGCACCCCTATAACTACAGCCCCCGCACCCCTATAACTACAGCTCCCCTGCACCCCTATAACTACAGCTCCCCTGCACCCCTATAACTACAGCTCCCCGCACCCCTATAACTACAGCCCCCGCACCCCTATAACTACAGCCCCCGCACCCCTATAACTACAGCCCCCGCACCCTTATAACTACAGCCCCCGCACCCCTATAACTACAGCCCCCGCACCCCTATAAGTACAGCCCCCGCACACCTATAACTACAGCCCCCGCACCCCTATAACTACAGCCACCACACCCCTATAACTACAACCCCTGCACCCCTATAACTACAGCCCCCGCACCCCTATAACTACAGCCCCCGCACCCCTATAACTACAGCTCCCCTGCACCCCTATAACTACAGCCCCCGCACCCCTATAAGTACAGCCCCCGCACCCCTATAACTACAGCCCCCGCACCCCTATAACTACAGCCCCCGCACCCCTATAACTACATCCCCCGCACCCCTATAACTACAGCCCCTGCACCCCTATAACTGCAGCCCCACACCCCTATAAGTACAGCCCCCGCACCCCTATAAATACAGCCCCCGCACCCCGATAACTACAGCCCCCTGCACCCCTATAACTACAGCCCCCTGCATCCCTATAACTACAGCCCCTGCACCCCTATAACTACAGCCCCGCACCCCTATAACTACAACCCCCTGCACTCCTATAACTACAGCCCCCGCACCCCTATAACTACAACCCCCTGCACTCCTATAACTACAGCCCCCGCACCCCTATAACTACAGCCCCCGCACCCCTATAACTACAGCCCCTGCACCCCTATAAGTTCAGCCCCCGCACCCCTATAACTACAGCCCCTGCACCCCTATAAGTTCAGCCCCTGCACCCGTATAAGTTCAGCCCCAGCACCCCTATAACTACAGCCCCCGCACCCCTATAACTACAGCCCCCGCACCCTTATAACTACAGCCCCTGCACCCCTATAACTACAGCCCCCGCACCCCTATAACTACAGCCCCCGCACCCTTATTACTACAGCCCCCGCACCCCTATAACTACAGCCCCCGCACCCCTATAACTACAGCTCCCCGCACCCCTATAACTACAGCTCCCCGCACCCCTATAACTACAGCTCCCCGCACCCCTATAACTACAGCTCCCCGCACCCCTATAACTACAGCCCCCGCACCTCTATAACTACAGCCCCCGCACCCCTATAACTACAGCTCCCCGCACCCCTATAACTACAGCCCCCGCACCCCTATAACTACAGCCCCCGCACCCCTATAACTACAGCCCCCGCACCCTTATAACTACAGCCCCCGCACCCCTATAACTACAGCTCCCCGCACCCCTATAACTACAGCCCCCGCACCCCTATAACTACAGCTCCCCTGCACCCCTATAACTACAGCCCCCGCACCCCTATAAGTACAGCCCCCGCACACCTATAACTACAGCCCCCGCACCCCTATAACTACAGCCACCACACCCCTATAACTACAACTCCTGCACCCCTATAACTACAGCCCCCGCACCCCTATAACTACAGCCCCCGCACCCCTATAACTACAGCTCCCCTGCACCCCTATAACTACAGCCCCCGCACCCCTATAAGTACAGCCCCCGCACCCCTATAACTACAGCCCCCGCACCCCTATAACTACAGCCCCCGCACCCCTATAAGTACAGCCCCCGCACCCCTATAACTACAGCCCCCGCACCCCTATAACTACAACCCCCTGCACTCCTATAACTACAGCCCCCGCACCCCTATAACTACAACCCCCTGCACTCCTATAACTACAGCCCCCGCACCCCTATAACTACAGCCCCCGCACCCCTATAACTACAGCCCCTGCACCCCTATAAGTTCAGCCCCCGCACCCCTATAACTACAGCCCCTGCACCCCTATAAGTTCAGCCCCTGCACCCGTATAAGTTCAGCCCCAGCACCCCTATAACTACAGCCCCCGCACCCCTATAACTACAGCCCCCGCACCCTTATAACTACAGCCCCTGCACCCCTATAACTACAGCCCCCGCACCCCTATAACTACAGCCCCCGCACCCTTATTACTACAGCCCCCGCACCCCTATAACTACAGCCCCCGCACCCCTATAACTACAGCTCCCCGCACCCCTATAACTACAGCTCCCCGCACCCCTATAACTACAGCTCCCCGCACCCCTATAACTACAGCTCCCCGCACCTCTATAACTACAGCCCCCGCACCTCTATAACTACAGCCCCCGCACCCCTATAACTACAGCTCCCCGCACCCCTATAACTACAGCCCCCGCACCCCTATAACTACAGCCCCCGCACCCCTATAACTACAGCCCCCGCACCCTTATAACTACAGCCCCCGCACCCCTATAACTACAGCTCCCCGCACCCCTATAACTACAGCCCCCGCACCCCTATAACTACAGCTCCCCGCACCCCTATAACTACAGCCCCCGCACCCCTATAACTACAGCTCCCCTGCACCCCTATAACTACAGCTCCCCTGCACCCCTATAACTACAGCTCCCCGCACCCCTATAACTACAGCCCCCGCACCCCTATAACTACAGCCCCCGCACCCCTATAACTACAGCCCCCGCACCCTTATAACTACAGCCCCCGCACCCCTATAACTACAGCCCCCGCACCCCTATAAGTACAGCCCCCGCACACCTATAACTACAGCCCCCGCACCCCTATAACTACAGCCACCACACCCCTATAACTACAACCCCTGCACCCCTATAACTACAGCCCCCGCACCCCTATAACTACAGCCCCCGCACCCCTATAACTACAGCTCCCCTGCACCCCTATAACTACAGCCCCCGCACCCCTATAAGTACAGCCCCCGCACCCCTATAACTACAGCCCCCGCACCCCTATAACTACAGCCCCCGCACCCCTATAACTACAGCCCCCGCACCCCTATAACTACAGCCCCCGCACCATATCTAATACTGACACATGATAATAATGGATTCCTGACATTTCGCTCTGTACATTTTTTCTGGGACGCGGTGATAACAGGACGGACCGGAGCGCTGCCGCGGACTCGCCCTCTAATTCTCATTAATAATAGCTGGCAGGCGGGGTGAGGGGCACGGTGCCAGATCCCATCAACAGAAACTCCTGGGACCTGCTCTTCTATGTGCTGGGACTTGCTGCGTCTCTGCGTTGGCGGACAGTAATGTATAACATCATATCAATGTCTGCCAACCTGGCACTGGTGGCGTGTCCCTGCAGCCTGGCACTGGTGGCGTGTCCCTGCAGCCTTGCACTGGTGGCGTGTCCCTGCAGCCTTGCACTGGTGGCGTGTCCCTGCAGCCTGGCACTGGTGGCGTGTCCCTGCAGCCTGGCACTGGTGGCGTGTCCCTGCAGCCTGGCACTGGTGGCGTGTCCCTGCAGCCTGGCACTGGTGGCGTGTCCCTGCAGCCTGGCACTGGTGGCGTGTCCCTGCAGCCTGGCACTGGTGGCGTGTTACTGCAGCCTGGCACTGGTGGTGTGTCCCTGCAGCATGGTACGGCTCAGGCCCCATCACATGTTTATTGTGCTACGTTTAATGTATTTGCAAGGAAAAGCTATAGAAACGCTCCCGACATTAAACGGATGCCTGTGACGGAAGCAGCGGTATCCATCGCCCGTAGGCTCCCATGTAAAAAGAATGGATTCAGTGCGGTATACGCTTTTTGGGGGATCCTGCAGGTTAGAATAGCGCAGTCTACTCTGCTTCCATATCTAAAAAAACATGTATTGCGGTGGCGGCCTGAGTAAGGTCGTTGCGTGCCGGCCCAAGAGTAGACAAGTCCGGTCACCTGACCTGAGTCAGTAACGTGAGGTCAGGTGACCGGACTGGTCCACTCCCGTCACAGCACGCCCCGACCTCACTCTGACCGCCGCTGCCGCCGTGTCATTCCCTCCTTAACTCCTTCAGCCCTACTTCCTCACATTTAGGAGCAGGCAGAGGGCGGTGGTCTGAGTGAGGCCGGTGTGTGCAGGCCTGGGAGTGGACCAATTCAGTCATCTAACGTGAGGTCAGGTGACTGGATTGGTCCACTCCTGAGCCGGCACTCACTGACCTCCTCACTCAGACCACCGCATACTCAGTACTTGGCTCCATCTCCCTTCCTTCTCCTTATGCTCCTCCTCCTGCTCCTCCTCCTGTTACTCCTCCTCCTCCTGCTCCTCCTCCTCCTGCTCCTCTTCCTCCTCCTCCTCCTCCTGTTACTCCTCCTCCTTCTTGTCCTCCTGCTCCTCCTCCTCCTTATGCTCCTCCTCCTGCTTCTCCTCCTGTTACCCCTCCTCCTGCTCCTCCTCCTCCTTGTCCTCCTGCTCCTCCTCCTCCTGTTTCTCCTCCTCCTCCCGTTACTCCTCCTCCTGTTACTCCTCCTCCTGCTCCTGTTACTCCTCCTCCTCCTGTTTCTCCTCCTCCTCCTCCTGTTACTCCTCCTCCTGTTACTCCTCCTCCTGCTTCTCCTCCTCCTGTTACGCTTCCTCCTACTGTTACTCCTCTTCCTCCTCCTGTTACTCCTCTTCCTCCTCCTGTTACTCCTCCTCCTGCTCCCCCTCCTGTTACTCCTCCTCCTGCTCTTCCTCCTCTTCCTGCTCTTCCTCCTCCTGTTACTTCTCCTCCTACTCCTGTTACTCCTCCTCCTTCTCTTTCTGCTCTTCCTCCTCTTCCTGCTCTTCCTCCTCCTGTTACTCCTCCTCCTCCTGTTACTCCTCCTCCTCCTCCTACTGCTCTTCCTCCTCTTCCTGCTCTTCCACCTCCTGCCCCTGACCTAAAATGTAGAAACTTAGCTGAGGCCTAAATGTAGAAATGTACCTGTAGTGTAGACGTAGGACCTGTCCTAAAAGCATGAAGTGAGGTCAAGTGACTAAAGGTGTTTTTACATCAGGGACATTTATGATATTTCCACAGGATACGTCATAAATGTCAGACAGGTGTGGGTCTCACCTCTGGGGGCCCTATCTCTAGAACAGGGCCCCCAAAACCCCATTCTACCACTCTGTTACGGCTGATTCCTGACCATGAAGAAGAAAACAGCCTAGCTCATGGAGCTGAGCTGTTTCTGTAACTCCCATAGAACTGAATAGTAGGAAACAGCTGAGTGAGCTACACAGTTGTCTTCTTCATGGTCGGGAATCAGCCACAACACAGAGAGGTAGAACGGGGGGGGGGGGGGGGGGGGGGTTTAGGGGGCCCCGTTCTAGATACAGAACCCCTAAAGGTGGGACCCGCATCTATCTGACATTTATGAAATATCACTGTAAATACATGACCCTGATGGGAAAACCCCTTTAAGTAAGTCTGGACAACTTTTCAAAACCAACCATTGTAAAGAGTCGACCGCTCCAGACTGACCGATAAAACATTATCAATACCGGCGAACATCACACGCCGCACCACGGAGAAGCAGCTCCAGACATCACATTAGGGTGGAGTTAATTAAATGTTTGACCAAATATAGCTGGCAAATGTTTAAGTTGATAATTTTGTATGGCCCGTGAATGATTTTATAAATATCCTAATGGCCCATGGTAGAAAAATGGTTTCTCACTTCTGCAGTAGAGGTTCCATAGTGTGACTGCTCTTACAGTAGAGGTTCCATAGTGTGACTGCTCTTACAGTAGAGGTTCCATAGTGTGACTGATCTTACAGTAGAGGTTCCATAGTGTGACTGCTCTTACAGTAGAGGGTCCATAATGTGACTGATCTTACAGTAGAGGGTCCATAATGTGACTGATCTTACAGTAGAGGTTCCATAGTGTGACTGATCTTACAGTAGAGGGTCCATAATGTGACTGATCTTACAGTAGAGGCTCCATAGTGTGACTGCTCTTACAGTAGAGGTTCCATAGTGTGACTGCTCTTACAGTAGAGGTTCCATAGTGTGACTGCTCTTACAGTAGAGGTTCCATAGTGTGACTGCTCTTACAGTAGAGGTTCCATAGTGTGACTGCTCTTACAGTAGAGGTTCCATAGTGTGACTGCTCTTACAGTAGAGGCTCCATAGTGTGACTGATCTTACAGTAGAGGGTCCATAGTGTGACTGATCTTACAGTAGAGGCTCCATAGTGTGACTGCTCTTACAGTAGAGGCTCCATAGGGTGACTGCTCTTACAGTAGAGGTTCCATAGTGTGACTGCTCTTACAGTAGAGGTTCCATAGTGTGACTGCTCTTACAGTAGAGGCTCCATAGTGTGACTGCTCTTACAGTAGAGGTTCCATAGTGTGACTGCTCTTACAGTAGAGGTTCCATAGTGTGACTGCTCTTACAGTAGAGGTTCTATAGTGTGACTGCTCTTACAGTAGAGGTTCTATAGTGTGACTGCTCTTACAGTAGAGGTTCCATAGTGTGACTGCTCTTACAGTAGAGGTTCCATAGTGTGACTGATCTTACAGTAGAGGGTCCATAGTGTGACTGATCTTACAGTAGAGGCTCCATAGTGTGACTGATCTTACAGTAGAGGGTCCATAGTGTGACTGATCTTACAGTAGAGGCTCCATAGTGTGACTGATCTTACAGTAGAGGTTCCATAGTGTGACCGCTCTTACAGTAGAGGCTCCATAGTGAGACCGCTCTTACAGTAGAGGCTCCATAGTGTGACCGATCTTACAGTAGAGATTCCATAGTGTGACTGCTCTTACAGTAGAGGTTCCATAGTGTGACTGCTCTTACAGTAGAGATTCCATAGTGTGACCGCTCTTACAGTAGAGGCTCCATAGTGTGACCGCTCTTACAGTAGAGGCTCCATAGTGTGACTGATCTTACAGTAGAGGTTCATAGTGTGACTGATCTTACAGTAGAGGGTCCATAGTGTGACTGCTCTTACAGTAGAGGTTCCATAGTGTGACCGATCTTACAGTAGAGGTTCCATAGTGTGACTGCTCTTACAGTAGAGGTTCCATAGTGTGACTGCTCTTACAGTAGAGGCTCCATAGTGTGACTGCTCTTACAGTAGAGGTTCCATAGTGTGACTGCTCTTACAGTAGAGGTTCCATAGTGTGACTGCTCTTACAGTAGAGGTTCCATAGTGTGACTGATCTTACAGTAGAGGTTCCATAGTGTGACTGCTCTTACTGTAGAAGCTTCATAGTGGGACTGATCTTACAGTAGAGGTTCCATAGTGTGACCGATCTTACAGTAGAGGTTCCATAGTGTGACTGCTCTTACAGTAGAGGTTCCATAGCGTGACTGATCTTACAGTAGAGGTTCCATAGTGTGACTGCTCTTACTGTGTAGAGGCTTCATAGTGGGACTGATCTTACAGTAGAGGTTCCATAGTGTGACCGATCTTACAGTAGAGGTTCCATAGTGTGACTGCTCTTACAGTAGAGGCTCCATAGTGTGACTGCTCTTACAGTAGAGGTTCCATAGTGTGACTGCTCTTACAGTAGAGGCTCCATAGTGTGACTGATCTTACAGTAGATGTTCCATAGTGTGACTGCTCTTACAGTAGAGGTTCCATAGTGTGACCGCTCTTACAGTAGATGTTCCATAGTGTGACTGCTCTTACAGTAGAGGTTCCATAGTGTGACTGCTCTTACAGTAGAGGTTCCATAGTGTGACCGCTCTTACAGTAGATGTTCCATAGTGTGACTGCTCTTACAGTAGAGGTTCCATAGTGTAACCGCTCTTACAGTAGATGTTCCATAGTGTGACTGCTCTTACAGTAGAGGCTCCATAGTGTGACTGCTCTTACAGAAGAGGTTCCATAGTGTGACTGATCTTACAGTAGAGGCTCCATAGTGTGACTGCTCTTACAGTAGAGGTCCCATAGTGTGACTGATCTTACAGTAGAGGTTCCATAGTGTGACTGATCTTACAGTAGAGGTTCCATAGTGTGACTGCTCTTACAGTAGAGGTTCCATAGTGTGACTGATCTTACAGTAGAGGTTCCATAGTGTGACTGCTCTTACAGTAGAGGTTCCATAGTGTGACCGCTCTTACAGTAGAGGCTCCATAGTGTGACTGATCTTACAGTAGAGGTTCCATAGTGTGACTGCTCTTACAGTAGAGGTTCCATAGTGTGACTGATCTTACAGTAGAGGTTCCATAGTGTGACTGCTCTTACAGTAGAGGTTCCATAGTGTGACTGCTCTTACAGTAGAGGTTCTATAGTGTGACTGCTCTTACAGTAGAGGCTCCATAGTGTGACTGATCTTACAGTAGAGGTTCCATAGTGTGATTGATCTTACAGTAGAGGTTCCATAGTGTGATTGCTCTTACAGTAGAGGCTCCATAGTGTGACTGATCTTACAGTAGAGGGTCCATAGTGTGACTGATCTTACAGTAGAGGTTCCATAGTGTGACTGCTCTTACAGTAGAGGTTCCATAGTGTGACTGATCTTACAGTAGAGGTTCCATAGTGTGACTGCTCTTACAGTATAGGCTCCATAGTGTGACTGCTCTTACAGTAGAGGCTCCATAGTGTGACTGCTCTTACAGTAGAGGCTCCATAGTGTGACTGCTCTTACAGTAGAGGGTCAATAGTGTGACTGATCTTACAGTAGAGGGTCCATAGTGTGACTGCTCTTACAGTAGAGGTTCCATAGTGTGACCGATCTTACAGTAGAGGTTCCATAGTGTGACTGCTCTTACAGTAGAGGTTCCATAGTGTGACTGCTCTTACAGTAGAGGCTCCATAGTGTGACTGCTCTTACAGTAGAGGTTCCATAGTGTGACTGCTCTTACAGTAGAGGTTCCATAGTGTGACTGCTCTTACAGTAGAGGTTCCATAGTGTGACTGCTCTTACAGTAGAGGCTCCATAGTGTGACTGCTCTTACAGTAGAGGGTCCATAGTGTGACTGCTCTTACAGTAGAGGTTCTATAGTGTGACTGATCTTACAGTAGAGGTTCCATAGTGTGACTGCTCTTACAGTAGAGGTTCCATAGTGTGACTGATCTTACAGTAGAGGTTCCATAGTGTGACTGCTCTTACAGTAGAGGTTCCATAGTGTGACTGCTCTTACAGTAGAGGTTCTATAGTGTGACTGCTCTTACAGTAGAGGCTCCATAGTGTGACTGATCTTACAGTAGAGGTTCCATAGTGTGATTGATCTTACAGTAGAGGTTCCATAGTGTGATTGCTCTTACAGTAGAGGCTCCATAGTGTGACTGATCTTACAGTAGAGGGTCCATAGTGTGACTGATCTTACAGTAGAGGTTCCATAGTGTGACTGCTCTTACAGTAGAGGTTCCATAGTGTGACTGATCTTACAGTAGAGGTTCCATAGTGTGACTGCTCTTACAGTAGAGGTTCCATAGTGTGACTGCTCTTACAGTAGAGGTTCTATAGTGTGACTGCTCTTACAGTAGAGGCTCCATAGTGTGACTGATCTTACAGTAGAGGTTCCATAGTGTGATTGATCTTACAGTAGAGGTTCCATAGTGTGATTGCTCTTACAGTAGAGGCTCCATAGTGTGACTGATCTTACAGTAGAGGGTCCATAGTGTGACTGATCTTACAGTAGAGGTTCCATAGTGTGACTGCTCTTACAGTAGAGGTTCCATAGTGTGACTGATCTTACAGTAGAGGTTCCATAGTGTGACTGCTCTTACAGTATAGGCTCCATAGTGTGACTGCTCTTACAGTAGAGGCTCCATAGTGTGACTGCTCTTACAGTAGAGGCTCCATAGTGTGACTGCTCTTACAGTAGAGGTTCCATAGTGTGACTGCTCTTACAGTAGAGGCTCCATAGTGTGACTGCTCTTACAGTAGAGGTTCCATAGTGTGACTGCTCTTACAGTAGAGGTTCCATAGTGTGACTGCTCTTACAGTAGAGGTTCCATAGTGTGACTGCTCTTACAGTAGAGGCTCCATAGTGTGACTGCTCTTACAGTAGAGGGTCCATAGTGTGACTGCTCTTACAGTAGAGGTTCTATAGTGTGACTGATCTTACAGTAGAGGTTCCATAGTGTGACTGCTCTTACAGTAGAGGTTCCATAGTGTGACTGATCTTACAGTAGAGGTTCCATAGTGTGACTGCTCTTACAGTAGAGGTTCCATAGTGTGACTGCTCTTACAGTAGAGGTTCTATAGTGTGACTGCTCTTACAGTAGAGGCTCCATAGTGTGACTGATCTTACAGTAGAGGTTCCATAGTGTGATTGATCTTACAGTAGAGGTTCCATAGTGTGATTGCTCTTACAGTAGAGGCTCCATAGTGTGACTGATCTTACAGTAGAGGGTCCATAGTGTGACTGATCTTACAGTAGAGGTTCCATAGTGTGACTGCTCTTACAGTAGAGGTTCCATAGTGTGACTGATCTTACAGTAGAGGTTCCATAGTGTGACTGCTCTTACAGTATAGGCTCCATAGTGTGACTGCTCTTACAGTAGAGGCTCCATAGTGTGACTGCTCTTACAGTAGAGGCTCCATAGTGTGACTGCTCTTACAGTAGAGGGTCAATAGTGTGACTGATCTTACAGTAGAGGGTCCATAGTGTGACTGCTCTTACAGTAGAGGTTCCATAGTGTGACCGATCTTACAGTAGAGGTTCCATAGTGTGACTGCTCTTACAGTAGAGGTTCCATAGTGTGACTGCTCTTACAGTAGAGGCTCCATAGTGTGACTGCTCTTACAGTAGAGGTTCCATAGTGTGACTGCTCTTACAGTAGAGGTTCCATAGTGTGACTGCTCTTACAGTAGAGGTTCCATAGTGTGACTGCTCTTACAGTAGAGGCTCCATAGTGTGACTGCTCTTACAGTAGAGGGTCCATAGTGTGACTGCTCTTACAGTAGAGGTTCTATAGTGTGACTGATCTTACAGTAGAGGTTCCATAGTGTGACTGCTATTACAGTAGAGGCTCCATAGTGTGACTGCTCTTACAGTAGAGGTTCCATAGTGTGACTGATCTTACAGTAGAGGCTCCATAGTGTGACTGATCTTACAGTAGAGGCTCCATAGTGTGACCGCTCTTACAGTAGAGGTTCCATAGTGTGACTGCTATTACAGTAGAGACTCCATAATGTGACTGATCTTACAGTAGAGGCTCCATAGTGTGACTGATCTTACAGTAGAGGTCCCATAGTGTGACTGCTCTTACAGTAGAGGCTCCATAGTGTGACTGATCTTACGGTAGAGGTTCCATAGTGTGAATGCTCTTACAGTAGAGGCTCCATAGTGTTACTGCTCTTACAGTAGAGGTTCTATAGTGTGACTGCTCTTACAGTAGAAGTTCCATAGTGTGACTGCTCTTACAGTAGAGGTTCCATAGTGTGACTGCTCTTACAGTAGAGGTTCCATAGTGTGACTGCTCTTACAGTAGAGGTTCCATAGTGTGACTGCTCTTACAGTAGAGGCTCCATAGTGTGACTGCTCTTACAGTAGAGGCTCCATAGTGTGACTGCTCTTACAGTAGAGGGTCAATAGTGTGACTGATCTTACAGTAGAGGTTCCATAGTGTGACTGCTATTACAGTAGAGACTCCATAATGTGACTGATCTTACAGTAGAGGCTCCATAGTGTGACTGATCTTACAGTAGAGGTCCCATAGTGTGACTGCTCTTACAGTAGAGGCTCCATAGTGTGACTGATCTTACGGTAGAGGTTCCATAGTGTGAATGCTCTTACAGTAGAGGCTCCATAGTGTTACTGCTCTTACAGTAGAGGTTCTATAGTGTGACTGCTCTTACAGTAGAAGTTCCATAGTGTGACTGCTCTTACAGTAGAGGTTCCATAGTGTGACTGCTCTTACAGTAGAGGTTCCATAGTGTGACTGCTCTTACAGTAGAGGTTCCATAGTGTGACTGCTCTTACAGTAGAGGTTCCATAGTGTGACTGCTCTTACAGTAGAGGCTCCATAGTGTGACTGATCTTACAGTAGAGGTTCCATAGTGTGACTGCTCTTACAGTAGAGGTTCCATAGTGTGACTGATCTTACAGTAGAGGTTCCATAGTGTGACTGCTCTTACAGTAGAGGTTCCATAGTGTGACTGCTCTTACAGTAGAGGTTCCATAGTGTGGCTGATCTTACAGTAGAGGTTCCATAGTGTGACTGCTCTTACAGTAGAGGTTCCATAGTGTGACTGATCTTACAGTAGAGGTTCCATAGTGTGACTGCTCTTACAGTAGAGGTTCCATAGTGTGGCTGATCTTACCCTAGAGGTTCCATAGTGTGACTGCTCTTACAGTAGAGGGTTCCATAGTGTGACTGCTCTTACGGTAGAGGTTCCATAGTGTGACTGCTCTTACAGTAGAGGGTTCATAGTGTGACTGCTCTTACAGTAGAGGTTCCATAGTGTGACTGCTCTTACAGTAGTGGTTCCATAGTGTGACTGCTCTTACAGTAGAGGGTCCATAGTGTGACTGCTCTTACAGTAGAGGCTCCATAGTGTGACCGCTCTTACAGTAGAGGTTCCATAGTGTGACTGCTCTTACAGTAGAGGTTCCATAGTGTGACTGCTCTTACAGTAGAGGGTTCCATAGTGTGACTGCTCTTACAGTAGAGGTTCCATAGTGTGACTGATCTTACAGTAGAGGTTCCATAGTGTGACTAATCTTACTGTAGAGGCTCCATAGTGTGACCGCTCTTACAGTAGAGGCTCCATAGTGTGACTGCTCTTACAGTAGAGGCTCCATAGTGTGACTGATCTTACAGTAGAGGTTCCATAGTGTGACTGATCTTACAGTAGAGGTTCCATAGTGTGACTGATCTTACAGTAGAGGTTCCATAGTGTGACTGCTCTTACAGTAGAGGCTCCATAGTGTGACCGCTCTTACAGTAGAGGCTCCATAGTGTGACTGCTCTTACAGTAGAGGTTCCATAGTGTGACTGCTTTTACAGTAGAGGTTCCATAGTGTGACTGCTCTTACAGTAGAGGCTCCATAGTGTGACTGATCTTACAGTAGAGGGTTCCATAGTGTGACTGCTCTTACAGTAGAGGTTCTATAGTGTGACTGCTCTTACAGTAGATGTTCCATAGTGTGACTGATCTTACAGTAGAGGCTCCATAGTGTGACTAATCTTACAGTAGAGGTTCCATAGTGTGACTGATCTTACAGTAGAGGTTCCATAGTGTGACTGCTCTTACAGTAGAGGTTCCATAGTGTGACTGCTCTTACAGTAGAGGTTCCATAGTGTGGCTGATCTTACAGTAGAGGTTCCATAGTGTGACTGCTCTTACAGTAGAGGTTCCATAGTGTGACTGATCTTACAGTAGAGGTTCCATAGTGTGACTGCTCTTACAGTAGAGGTTCCATAGTGTGGCTGATCTTACCCTAGAGGTTCCATAGTGTGACTGCTCTTACAGTAGAGGGTTCCATAGTGTGACTGCTCTTACGGTAGAGGTTCCATAGTGTGACTGCTCTTACAGTAGAGGGTTCATAGTGTGACTGCTCTTACAGTAGAGGTTCCATAGTGTGACTGCTCTTACAGTAGTGGTTCCATAGTGTGACTGCTCTTACAGTAGAGGGTCCATAGTGTGACTGCTCTTACAGTAGAGGCTCCATAGTGTGACCGCTCTTACAGTAGAGGTTCCATAGTGTGACTGCTCTTACAGTAGAGGTTCCATAGTGTGACTGCTCTTACAGTAGAGGGTTCCATAGTGTGACTGCTCTTACAGTAGAGGTTCCATAGTGTGACTGATCTTACAGTAGAGGTTCCATAGTGTGACTAATCTTACTGTAGAGGCTCCATAGTGTGACCGCTCTTACAGTAGAGGCTCCATAGTGTGACTGCTCTTACAGTAGAGGCTCCATAGTGTGACTGATCTTACAGTAGAGGTTCCATAGTGTGACTGATCTTACAGTAGAGGTTCCATAGTGTGACTGATCTTACAGTAGAGGTTCCATAGTGTGACTGCTCTTACAGTAGAGGCTCCATAGTGTGACCGCTCTTACAGTAGAGGCTCCATAGTGTGACTGCTCTTACAGTAGAGGTTCCATAGTGTGACTGCTCTTACAGTAGAGGCTCCATAGTGTGACTGATCTTACAGTAGAGGGTTCCATAGTGTGACTGCTCTTACAGTAGAGGTTCTATAGTGTGACTGCTCTTACAGTAGATGTTCCATAGTGTGACTGATCTTACAGTAGAGGTTCCATAGTGTGACTGATCTTACAGTAGAGGTTCCATAGTGTGACTAATCTTACAGTAGAGGCTCCATAGTGTGACTGCTCTTACAGTAGAGGTTCCATAGTGTGACTGCTCTTACAGTAGAGGCTCCATAGTGTGACCGCTCTTACAGTAGAGGCTCCATAGTGTGACTGCTCTTACAGTAGAGGCTCCATAGTGTGACTGATCTTACAGTAGAGGTTCCATAGTGTGACTGATCTTACAGTAGAGGTTCCATAGTGTGACTGATCTTACAGTAGAGGTTCCATAGTGTGACTGCTCTTACAGTAGAGGCTCCATAGTGTGACCGCTCTTACAGTAGAGGCTCCATAGTGTGACTGCTCTTACAGTAGAGGTTCCATAGTGTGACTGCTCTTACAGTAGAGGCTCCATAGTGTGACTGATCTTACAGTAGAGGGTTCCATAGTGTGACTGCTCTTACGGTAGAGGTTCCATAGTGTGACTGATCTTACAGTAGAGGCTCCATAGTGTGACTGCTCTTACAGTAGAGGCTCCATAGTGTGACTGATCTTACAGTAGAGGCTCCATAGTGTGACTGCTCTTACAGTAGAGGCTCCATAGTGTGACTGCTCTTACAGTAGAGGTTCCATAGTGTGACTGATCTTACAGTAGAGGCTCCATAGTGTGACTGATCTTACAGTAGAGGCTCCATAGTGTGACTGCTCTTACAGTAGAGGCTCCATAGTGTGACTGCTCTTACAGTAGAGGTTCCATAGTGTGACTGATCTTACAGTAGAGGTTCCATAGTGTGACTGATCTTACAGTAGAGGTTCCATAGTGTGACTGCTCTTACAGTAGAGGCTCCATAGTGTGACTGCTCTTACAGTAGAGGCTCCATAGTGTGACTGATCTTACAGGAGAGTTTCCATAGTGTGACTGATCTTACAGTAGAGGCTCCATAGTGTGACTGATCTTACAGTAGAGGCTCCATAGTGTGACTGCTCTTACAGTAGAGGCTCCATAGTGTGACTGATCTTACAGGAGAGTTTCCATAGTGTGATCGCTCTTACAGTAGAGGCTCCATAGTGTGACTGATCTTACAGTAGAGGCTCCATAGTGTGACTAATCTTACAGTAGAGGTTCCATAGTGTGACTGATCTTACAGTAGAGGCTCCATAGTGTGACTGCTCTTACAGTAGAGGCTCCATAGTGTGACTGCTCTTACAGTAGAGGCTCCATAGTGTGACTGATCTTACAGTAGAGGCTCCATAGTGTGACTGATCTTACAGTAGAGGCTCCATAGTGTGACTGATCTTACAGTAGAGGTTCTATAGTGTGACTGATCTTACAGTAGAGGTTCCATAGTGTGACTGATCTTACAGGAGAGTTTCCATAGTGTGACTGCTCTTACAGTAGAGGTTCCATAGTGTGACTGCTCTTACAGTAGAGGTTCCATAGTGTGACTGATCTTACAGTAGAGGTTCCATAGTGTGACTGCTCTTACAGTAGAGGCTCCATAGTGTGACTGATCTTACAGTAGAGGTTCCATAGTGTGACTGCTCTTACAGTAGAGGGTCCATAGTGTGACTGCTCTTACAGTAGAGGTTCCATAGTGTGACTGCTCTTACAGTAGAGGTTCCATAGTGTGACTGCTCTTACAGTAGAGGTTCCATAGTGTGACTGCTCTTACAGTAGAGGTTCCATAGTGTGACTGCTCTTACAGTAGAGGGTCCATAGTGTGACTGCTCTTACAGTAGAGGTTCTATAGTGTGACTGATCTTACAGTAGAGGTTCCATAGTGTGACTGCTCTTACAGTAGAGGGTCCATAGTGTGACTGCTCTTACAGTAGAGGTTCCATAGTGTGACTGCTCTTACAGTAGAGGTTCCATAGTGTGACTGCTCTTACAGTAGAGGTTCCATAGTGTGACTGCTCTTACAGTAGAGGTTCCATAGTGTGACTGCTCTTACAGTATAGAATCTCTTTCAGACTTGTGGTGATGGCTTCTTTACTGTGGCTCGGTGGACACTACATTTTAGACGTCAGTTCTGTTACTATACCGGGTCGGGCGGCTCGTACATTGTAGCAGTGTTTTGTGGAGCGTGGTCGTCCTATGTGTCACCGCTGGGCGCCATTGTTAGGCCTCATGCACACAACCGTATCCGCAAATAATGACTGCAAATACGGTTCCGTGTTGCTTTCTAGTCATCAGCAAATCATCAGCAACATACCCATTTCTGCTGAATACGGTCCGTAGTGCAACCATATATACGGATCCGCAAAAAAAGAGGTCTGGTTCATGGGAAATCCCCTTTGTGTCGCTTAGCAACACTTCTGTACTTGCGGATGGCTATCCGTATTTGCGGATGCACCTCTGTAGCCATCCGCAATTTTGGTTTCCCCCATAGACTTCTATAGAGGAGTCCGTGCCGCAATTGCGCACCAAGAACGGACATGCTCCATAAGGCCCCATGCACACGACTGTGCCCGCAATCACGGCCGGCCGCCGACTGACAGCCGCATTTTCGTGCCGTGCTCCCATACAAAGTATGGGAGCACGGCCCGCAAAATGCAAAAGAACGGACATGTTCCATAAATTTCCACGGCACGGACACCCTTCTGTAGCGATACGGAAAGGTGTCTGCATTTAATGGAAGTGAACGGAGGCTTTTTACGGTCGTGTGCATGGGGACTAAGGGTGGGGACTGGTCCAATCAGGGGACAGGTGCAGTGTATTTATCGCGCTGCATCCGTACATCACCCATAGGCCTTATTTACACGAGCGTATTTCACGTCCGTGTTCTGCGCGTTAGAAAAACGGACATCGCACGGACCTATTCAAGTGAATGGGGCCATTCAGACATTCCGTGGTTTTCACGCAGCGTGTCCGTGTGTCCGTGTGTCCGCTGCATGAAACTCGCTGCATGGCTTATACTTGAGCGTTTTTTGCGCATCACGCAGGCATTGAAGTCAATGGGTGCGTGAAAATCGCGGACAGCACAAGGACGCACTTCCGTGTGCTGTGCATGATTCGCGCAACAGTTGCTCAAGAAATGAGGGGAAAAATAAAACTACCTCCTTTATTTCATTTTGTAAACGTCAAAACTGCGTGACATAAGGAGGCGATACGCGTGAAAATAACGCAGACACGCACCAAACACTGATGACACACGGAACTGCAATGCACGCAAAACGCTACGTTTTTTACGCGCGTTACACGCACACGTTCATGTAAATAAGGCCTAAACGGTATATCCTCCTCTGATTATCAGTATGCAGCGCAGCGCTCGCCCCCGCTATATGTAACGCAGCGCAGCGCTCGCCCCCGCTATATGTAACGCAGCGCAGCGCTCGCCCCCGCTATATGTAACGCAGCGCAGCGCTCGCCCCCGCTATATGTAACGCAGCAGCAGCGCTCGCCCCCGCTATATGTAACGCAGCAGCAGCAGCGCTCGCCCCCGCTATATGTAACGCAGCAGCAGCGCTCGCCCCCGCTATATGTAACGCAGCAGCAGCGCTCGCCCCCGCTATATGTAACGCAGCAGCAGCGCTCGCCCCCGCTATATGTAACGCAGCAGCAGCGCTCGCCCTCGCTATATGTAACGCAGCAGCAGCTCTCGCCCCCGCTATATGTAACGCAGCAGCAGCGCTCGCCCCCGCTATATGTAACGCAGCAGCAGCGCTCGCCCCCTCTATATGTAACGCAGCAGCAGCGCTCGCCCCCGCTATATGTAACGCAGCAGCAGCTCTCGCCCCCGCTATATGTAACGCAGCAGCAGCGCTCGCCCCCGCTATATGTAACGCAGCAGCAGCGCTCGCCCCCGCTATATGTAACGCAGCAGCAGCGCTCGCCCCCGCTATATGTAACGCAGCGCAGCGCTCGCCCCCGCTATATGTAACGCAGCGCAGCGCTCGCCCCCGCTATATGTAACGCAGCAGCAGCGCTCGCCCCCGCTATATGTAACGCAGCAGCAGCGCTCGCCCCCGCTATATGTAACGCAGCAGCAGCGCTCGCCCCCCTATATGTAACGCAGCAGCAGCGCTCGCCCCCGCTATATGTAACGCAGCAGCAGCGCTCGCCCCCGCTATATGTAACGCAGCAGCAGCGCTCGCCCCCGCTATATGTAACGCAGCAGCAGCAGCGCTCGCCCCCGCTATATGTAACGCAGCAGCAGCGCTCGCCCCCGCTATATGTAACGCAGCAGCAGCGATCGCCCCCGCTATATGTAACGCAGCAGCAGCGCTCGCCCCCGCTATATGTAACGCAGCAGCAGCGCTCGCCCCCGCTATAGGTAACGCAGCAGCAACGCTCGCCCCCGCTATATGTAACGCAGCAGCAGCGCTCGCCCCCGCTATATGTAACGCAGCAGCAGCGCTCGCCCCCGCTATATGTAACGCAGCAGCAGCGCTCGCCCCCGCTATATGTAACGCAGCAGCAGCGCTCGCCCCCGCTATATGTAACGCAGCAGCAGCGCTCGCCCCCGCTATATGTAACGCAGCAGCAGCGCTCGCCCCCGCTATATGTAACGCAGTAGCAGCGCTCACTCCCGCTATATGTAACGCAGCAGCAGCGCTCGCCCCCGCTATATGTAACGCAGCAGCAGCGCTCGCCCCCGCTATACGTAACGCAGCAGCAGCGCTCGCCCCCGCTATACGTAACGCAGCAGCAGCGCTCGCCCCCGCTATACGTAACGCAGCAGCAGCGCTCGCCCCCGCTATATGTAACGCAGCAGCAGCAGCGCTCGCCCCCGCTATATGTAACGCAGCAGCAGCGCTCGCCCCCGCTATATGTAACGCAGCAGCAGCGCTCGCCCCCGCTATATGTAACGCAGCAGCAGCGCTCGCCCCCGCTATATGTAACGCAGCAGCAGCGATCGCCCCCGCTATATGTAACGCAGCAGCAGCAGCGCTCGCCCCCGCTATATGTAACGCAGCAGCAGCGATCGCCCCCGCTATATGTAACGCAGCAGCGCTCGCCCCCGCTATATGTAACGCAGCAGCAGCGCTCGCCCCCGCTATATGTAACGCAGTAGCAGCGCTCACTCCCGCTATATGTAACGCAGCAGCAGCGCTCGCCCCCGCTATATGTAACGCAGCAGCAGCGCTCGCCCCCGCTATACGTAACGCAGCAGCAGCGCTCGCCCCCGCTATATGTAACGCAGCAGCAGCGCTCGCCCCCGCTATATGTAACGCAGCAGCAGCGCTCGCCCCCGCTATATGTAACGCAGCAGCAGCGCTCGCCCCCGCTATATGTAACGCAGCAGCAGCAGCGCTCGCCCCCGCTATATGTAACGCAGCAGCAGCGATCGCCCCCACTATATGTAACGCAGCAGCAGCAGCGCTCGCCCCCGCTATATGTAACGCAGCAGCAGCGATCGCCCCCGCTATATGTAACGCAGCAGCGCTCGCCCCCGCTATATGTAACGCAGCAGCAGCGCTCGCCCCCGCTATATGTAACGCAGCAGCGCTCGCCCCCGCTATATGTAACGCAGCAGCAGCGCTCGCCCCCGCTATATGTAACGCAGCAGCAGCGCTCGCCCCCGCTATATGTAATGCAGCAGCAGCGCTCGCCCCCGCTATATGTAACGCAGCAGCAGCGCTCGCCCCCGCTATATGTAATGCAGCAGCAGCGCTCGCCCCCGCTATATGTAACGCAGCAGCAGCGCTCGCCCCCGCTATATGTAACGCAGTAGCAGCGCTCGCCCCCGCTATATGTAACGCAGCAGCAGCGCTCGCCCCCGCTATATGTAACGCAGCAGAAGCGCTCGCCCCCGATATATGTAACGCAGCAGCAGCGCTCGCCCCCGCTATATGTAACGCAGCAGCAGCGCTCGCCCCCGCTATACGTAACGCAGCAGCAGCGCTCGCCCCCGCTATAGGTAACGCAGCAGCAGCGCTTGCCCCCGCTATATGTAACGCAGCGCAGCGCTCGCCCCCGCTATATGTAACGCAGCAGCAGCGCTCGCCCCCGCTATAGGTAACGCAGCAGCAGCACTTGCCCCCGCTATATGTAACGCAGCGCAGCGTTCGGCCCCGCTATATGTAACGCAGCAGCAGCGCTCGCCCCCGCTATAGGTAACGCAGCAGCAGCGCTTGCCCCCGCTATAGGTAACGCAGCAGCAGCACTTGCCCCCGCTATATGTAACGCAGCGCAGCGCTCGGCCCCGCTATACGTAACGCAGCAGCAGCGCTCGCCCCCGCTATAGGTAACGCAGCAGCAGCGCTTGCCCCCGCTATATGTAACGCAGCGCAGCGCTCGGCCCCGCTATATGTAACGCAGCAGCAGCGCTCGCCCCCGCTATATGTAACGCAGCAGCAGCGCTCGCCCCCGCTATATGTAACGCAGCAGCAGCGCTCGCCCCCGCTATATGTAACGCAGCAGCAGCGCTCGCCCCCGCTATATGTAACGCAGCAGCAGCGCTCGCCCCCGCTATATGTAACGCAGCAGCAGCGCTCGCCCCCGCTATATGTAACGCAGCAGCAGCGCTCGCCCCCGCTATATGTAACGCAGCAGCAGCGCTCGCCCCCGCTATATGTAACGCAGCAGCAGCGCTCGCCCCCGCTATATGTAACGCAGCAGCAGCGCTCGCCCCCGCTATATGTAACGCAGCAGCAGCGCTCGCCCCCGCTATATGTAACGCAGCAGCAGCGCTCGCCCCCGCTATATGTAACGCAGCAGCAGCGCTCGCCCCGCTATAGGTAACGCAGCAGCAGCGCTCGCCCCCGCTATATGTAACGCAGCAGCAGCGCTCGCCCCCGCCATATGTAACGCAGCAGCAGCGCTCGCCCCCGCTATATGTAACGCAGCAGCAGCAGCGCTCGCCCCCGCTATATGTAACGCAGCAGCAGCGCTCGCCCCCGCTATATGTAACGCAGCAGCAGCGCTCGCCCCCGCTATATGTAACGCAGCAGCAGCGCTCGCCCCCGCTATATGTAACGCAGCAGCAGCGCTCGCCCCCGCTATATGTAACGCAGCAGCAGCGCTCGCCCCCGCTATATGTAACGCAGCAGCAGCGCTCGCCCCCGCTATATGTAACGCAGCAGCAGCGCTCGCCCCCGCTATATGTAACGCAGCAGCAGCGCTCGCCCCGCTATAGGTAACGCAGCAGCAGCGCTCGCCCCCGCTATATGTAACGCAGCAGCAGCGCTCGCCCCCGCCATATGTAACGCAGCAGCAGCGCTCGCCCCCGCTATATGTAACGCAGCAGCAGCAGCGCTCGCCCCCGCTATATGTAACGCAGCAGCAGCGCTCGCCCCCGCTATATGTAACGCAGCAGCAGCGCTCGCCCCCGCTATATGTAACGCAGCAGCAGCAGCGCTCGCCCCCGCTATATGTAACGCAGCAGCAGCGATCGCCCCCGCTATATGTAACGCAGCAGCAGCAGCGCTCGCCCCCGCTATATGTAACGCAGCAGCAGCAGCGCTCGCCCCCGCTATATGTAACGCAGCAGCAGCGATCGCCCCCGCTATATGTAACGCAGCAGCAGCGCTCGCCCCCGCTATATGTAACGCAGCAGCAGCGCTCGCCCCCGCTATAGGTAACGCAGCAGCAACGCTCGCCCCCGCTATATGTAACGCAGCAGCGCTCGCCCCCGCTATATGTAACGCAGCAGCAGCGCTCGCCCCCGCTATATGTAACGCAGCAGCAGCGCTCGCCCCCGCTATATGTAACGCAGCAGCAGCGCGGCCGGCAGCGATCTGGGTGACACGACTGCAGTATTTACACTTTGTATCAGTGTTGGATTTGGCTCCTTCATTTGTTTGAGAAAGGAGTAAAGATCCGTGAGGTCAAGATGCCGATCCTGGGAAATGAGGAGAAACCGAGCTCCGACCTCTCCGTACCCCTATACAGGACAGTGTAGAAGCAGGGGGACCCCGAAATATTACACCAGCCTGAAGGAACACAGGACTCCCCAAAGAGCCCGCTTGTGATACCTGAGAAATGATCACACATGATAGGATTAGATACACAGCTCAGCAGACAGTATCACACATGATAGGATTAGATACACGGCTCAGTAGACAGTATCACACATGATAGGATTAGATACACAGCTCAGCAGACAGTATCACACATGATAGGATTAGATACACAGCTCAGCAGACAGTATCACACATGATAAGATTAGATACATGGCGCAGCAGACAGTATCACACATGATAGGATTAGATACACAGCTCAGCAGACAGTATCACACATGATAGGATTAGATACATCGCTCAGCGGACAGTATCACACATGATAGGATTAGATACACCGCTCAGCAGACAGTATCACACATGATAGGATTAGATACACAGCTCAGCAGACAGTAACACACATGATAGGATTAGATACACAGCTCAGCAGACAGTATCACACATGATAGGATTAGATACACAGCTCAGCAGACAGTATCACACATGATAGGATTAGATACACAGCTCAGCAGACAGTATCACACATGATAGGATTAGATACACAGCTCAGCAGACGGTATCACACATGATAGGATTAGATACACAGCTCAGCAGACCGTATCACACATGATAGGATTAGATACACAGATTTGCGAGTGGAATCAGGTGCGGCAGCAAAAACGTTTAAAGAGGGTGAGGTGGTGGCGGCCGTTATCTTATCCGGGGAGCTGAGCTCAGGCAACAGCAACAATGTGTCCACTAACAGCAAACCATAAACTAACTAAAAATGAAAGACTAGAAATAAAATGTACCAAAATCACAGAGGACCCCAATTCTTCAAACCCAACTGCCTCCCAGGATCCTATATTATAGTAGTTATATTCTTGTGTATATAGGGGGCAGTATTATAGTAGTTATATTCTTGTATATAGGAGCAGTATTATAGTAGTTATATTCTTGTATATAGGGGGCAGTATTATAGTAGTTATATTCTTGTATATAGGAGCAGTATTATAGTAGTTATATTCTTGTATATAGGAGCAGTATTATAGTAGTTATATTCTTGTATATAGGAGCAGTATTATAGTAGTTATATTCTTGTATATAGGGAGCAGTATTATAGTAGTTATATTCTTGTATATAGGAGCAGTGTTATAGTAGTTATATTCTTGTATATAGGGGCAGTATTATAGTAGTTATATTACTGTATATAGGGGCAGTATTATAGTAGTTATATTCTTGTATATAGGGGGCAGTATTATAGTAGTTATATTCTTGTATATAGGGGGCAGTATTATAGTAGTTATATTACTGTATATAGGGGCAGTATTATAGTAGTTATATTCTTGTATATAGGGGGCAGTATTATAGTAGTTATATTCTTGTATATAGGAGCAGTATTATAGTAGTTATATTCTTGTATATAGGGGGCAGTATTATAGTAGTTATATTCTTGTATATAGGGGCAGTATTATATTAGTTATATTCTTGTATATAGGGGCAGTATTATAGTAGTTATATTCTTGTATATAGGAGCAGTATTATAGTAGTTATATTCTTGTATATAGGGGGCAGTATTATAGTAGTTATATTCTTGTATATAGGGGGCAGTATTATAGTAGTTATATTACTGTATATAGGGGCAGTATTATAGTAGTTATATTCTTGTATATAGGGGGCAGTATTATAGTAGTTATATTCTTGTATATAGGAGCAGTATTATAGTAGTTATATTCTTGTATATAGGGGGCAGTATTATAGTAGTTATATTCTTGTATATAGGGGCAGTATTATATTAGTTATATTCTTGTATATAGGGGCAGTATTATAGTAGTTATATTCTTGTATATAGGAGCAGTATTATAGTAGTTATATTCTTGTATATAGGGGGCAGTATTATAGTAGTTATATTCTTGTATATAGGAGCAGTGTTATATTAGTTATATTCTTGTATATAGGAGGCAGTATTATAGTAGTTATATTCTTGTATATGGAGGCAGTATTATAGTAGTTATATTCTTGTATATAGGAGCAGTATTATAGTAGTTATATTCTTGTATATAGGAGCAGTGTTATAGTAGTTATATTCTTGTATATAGGGGGCAGTATTATAGTAGTTATATTACTGTATATAGGGGCAGTATTATAGTAGTTATATTCTTGTATATAGGGGGCAGTATTATAGTAGTTTTATTCTTGTATATAGGGGGCAGTATTATAGTAGTTATATTACTGTATATAGGGGCAGTATTATAGTAGTTATATTCTTGTATATAGGGGGCAGTATTATAGTAGTTATATTCTTGTATATAGGAGCAGTGTTATAGTAGTTATATTCTTGTATATAGGAGGCAGTATTATAGTAGTTATATTACTGTATATAGGGGCAGTATTATAGTAGTTATATTCTTGTATATAGGGGGCAGTATTATAGTAGTTATATTCTTGTATATAGGGGCAGTATTATAGTAGTTATATTCTTGTATATAGGAGGAGTATTATAGTAGTTATATTCTTGTATATAGGAGCAGTATTAATAGTAGTTATATTCTTGTATATAGGAGGCAGTATTATAGTAGTTATATTCTTGTATATAGGAGGCAGTATTATAGTAGTTATATTCTTGTATATAGGAGCAGTATTATAGTAGTTATATTCTTGTATATAGGGGCAGTATTATAGTAGTTATATTCTTGTATATAGGAGCAGTATTATAGTAGTTATATTCTTGCATATAGGAGCAGTATTATAGTAGTTATATTCTTGTATATAGGAGCAGTATTATAGTAGTTATATTCTTGTATATAGGGGCAGTATTATAGTAGTTATATTCTTGTATATAGGGGCAGTATTATAGTAGTTATATTCTTGTATATAGGAGCAGTATTATAGTAGTTATATTCTTGTATATAGGGGCAGTATTATAGTAGTTATATTCTTGTATATAGGGGGCGGTATTATAGTAGTTATATTCTTGTATATAGGAGCAGTATTATAGTAGTTATATTCTTGTATATAGGGGGCAGTATTATAGTAGTTATATTATTGTATATAGAAGACAGTATTATAGTAGTTATATTCTTGTATATAGGAGCAGTATTATAGTAGTTATATTCTTGTATATACGAGCAGTATTATAGCAGTTATATTCTTGTATATAGGGGGCAGTATTATAGTAGTTATATTCTTGTATATAGGGGCAGTATTATAGTAGTTATATTCTTGTATATAGGAGCAGTATTATAGTAGTTATATTCTTGTATATAGGGGGCAGTATTATAGTAGTTATATTCTTGTATATAGGGGGCAGTATTATAGTAGTTATATTCTTGTATATAGGAGCAGTATTATAGTAGTTATATTCTTGTATATAGGAGGCAGTATTATAGTAGTTATATTCTTGTATATAGGCAGTATTATAGTAGTTATATTCTTGTATATAGGAGGCAGTATTATAGTAGTTATATTCTTGTATATAGGGGGCAGTATTATAGTAGTTATATTCTTGTATATAGGAG
>NW_027463111.1:0-38231 GCF_050947455.1 Rhinoderma darwinii
TGACTTACGGTTCAAGAATTAGCCTCAGAAACAGTGGTTCTGAACATGCTGCCAATAGCTCGCCTGGGAAACATCCAGAGAAGTCCAAGATAGTGTTTTTTAGACTGGCTGCCACGAGCTGAAACGAATGCAGCCAAGAGCGAGCGTCTGTGACTTACGGTTCAAGAGTTATTCACAGAAACATGGTTCTGAACTTTGCTGCCAGCCGCGAAAGCGAAAGTAACCAAGATCGAGCGTCTAGGATTTACTTGTCAATAGCTCGCCTGAGAAACATCCAGAGAAGTCAAAGACAGTGCTTCTATACTAATTGCCAGGCGCTGAGACGAATGCCGCCAAGATCGAGCGTCTAAGACTTACGGTTCAAGAATTAGCCTCAGAAACAGTGGGAAACAGTGTTTCTATACTAATTGCCAGGCGCTGAGACGAATGCCGCCAAGATCAAGCGTCAAAGACTTACGGTTCAAGAATTAGCCTCAGAAACAGTGGGAAACAGTGCTTTTATACTAATTGCCAGGCGCTGAGACGAATGCCGCCAAGATCGAGCGTCTATGACTTACGGTTCAAGAATTAGCCTCAGGGGCGGACCTGAATGGACGTGTGCTGCTGAGCTCCGTAACTACAGACAGCTCATTAATCGCATAAGTTAGCGTGTTACAGCCTGCCATGGTCAAGATCGGCGGCAGTAAGTCCAGAGACGACCAGGATCCCCCCAGAACACTCGGGGCTCGAGGGAACATGGAGAAGTTTGTGAAAAGAGGGCCTGTGGGTGCAGGCGGACATGTGGCCAAGATGGCGCCGTCCTCATCTCGCTCCAGGGAAGAAGATGTTGCAGGAGCAGCAGACGATAGCAGCGATGCAGGCAGCACCTCGGCAGATTTGCCACTCACCAGAGACTTCTTCACAAAGGTACTTAATAAGGCTTTGGAGCCTTTGGTTAGAGATTTGGCGGACATTAAGCAAGATATGAGGCAAGTGGGGCAAAGAGTTGAGAAGCTGGAAGCGACTCAGGCGGCAATGCTTGATTTTAACACGGCAGTCACACACTGCTTCTCCTCGTGTCAAAAGCACTTTAACTCGGTATTCCGGGCCCTAGAAGATCAGGAGAATAGGAACCGCAGGAACAATCTGCGTTTTAGAGGGGTGCCAGAATCCATCAATGCGGACGCTCTGATGGAAACTATAAAGGAATTTTGCCGCTCGCTGATTGGCCCTAATACACATGCGGACGTTGTTTTGGAGAGGGCCCATAGAGCTTTGCGCCCTAAACCAACTGCCTCAGACCCCCCGAGGGACGTAATATGTAGATTTCTGAACTATACGGATAAGGACGCTGTGCTGACTAAAGCAAGAAACACGGATGCCCTTACTATACAAGGTTCTGTTATTTCTATATATCAGGATCTGGCATCTAGTACCCTTCAAAAACGTCGTCAATTGAAACCGCTTACGGATCATTTAAGGAATAAGAATGTCATGTATCGCTGGACATTCCCGTTTGGATTATCATTTTTCTACGAAGGTCGTCGTATGCTGGTCTCATCCGTGACAGATCTGGAGTGCGTATATGCGCACTTGGATATAGAACCACTGGATATAGAAGATTGGGATCCGGTCTTGGATTTGTCATCTCTTCCCGCTACAGCCCACTTTACACCATGGGAAGATGTTCCTGCCCCTAAACGTCAGCGTAGCAAGAAGAAATCGGGACGTTCGGGCTCACGAAGAGTGGCAGGGGAAAGAGAGGAACTGCCTTGAATAACGGAGGGATAACATACTTTATCCCAATATGTTCCTTATTTTGACCTTGGCGGGGACTGTTATGGCTAGATGAGCTGATCGTGTCGATATATGGTTAACTCACCAGATTCCCCCCGGTGGAAGGTTCTGTGTGAACCGTTAATGTTCTTGTTCTCAGTTGTGGGGTACTGTCCCCCATCTTTGTTCTTTTTGTTATCTATGTTATTTATGTTTGCTCTTCCCCTCCCTGTCCTGTCATTGGTACTTCACGTCTCATATGTGTACCTTATCTACGGTCCCGTGGTACTAAGGAAAATGTGGGTGGTGTCTTTTGGCTCGCCCCTATATGGTTGCAGAAAGTTCATGAGTGGGGTTCTTGCCTGTCTGTTGTGGGAATGTGACAAGGGAACCTATCTCTGCACTGTAATATGGCTGTTCTGAAGATAGTATCTTATAATGTGAAGGGCTGCAACTCCCCCTCAAAGCGATGCCAAATTTTTTCTTTTATGAAGAAAGCAAAATGTGATGTCCTTATGTTGCAAGAAACACATTTTAAGAAGGATCATTATCCAAATCTTTCCTTCTCTCACTTTCCAGTATGGTTTCATTGTGGTAGCAATAGTGGGGCTTCCAGAGGGGTGAGTGTGGGTTTTGGAAAAAATGTACCATTTGTCGGGTTGTCTACCACTCTGGATCCAGAGGGCAGATTCATTATATTGAAGGGTAAGATAGGCACTCAATTGGTCACGTTTGTAAATCTATATGCTCCTAATGTTGGACAGGTATTATGGTTGAGTAAGGTATTACTGTTAGTAGATTCGGTGGCAGAGGGCATGACTATTATAGGAGGGGACATCAACCTGGTTATGGATCCTTTAATGGATTCATCCGTTAAAAAATCGGCTTTGTCATACAGAGCTCTGAGGAGGGTAAAAAATTATCTGGAGGACCGTGGCCTGGTTGATGTTTGGCGATGTTTACACCCAATGGAAGTGGATTACTCCTTTTATTCTCATGTGCATAATTCCTATCAAAGATTAGACCACTTCTTTCTGCACAAAAATAACCTTCAACATTGTAGTAACATAAGGATAGGTACTAGAGTGCACTCAGATCATGCACCGGTTTTTCTGTCATTACAGTTAGCTAACATACAGAGTAGATCGCCAAGGTGGAGGATTAATGATTCGGTATTAGGACGAGGAGATGTAAAGGAGAATGTCAAACAAAAGTTGGAAGAGTATTTCAGACTTAATGCTTTACCAGACTCTTCCCCCCAGGTGGTTTGGGACGCTCACAAAGCGGTGGTCAGAGGGCACCTGATCAGCATATGTTCTTATATAAAAAAGGAAAGAGATAGAGAGGTAGAGACGCTTCTGTCCCAGATCCAGAAACTGGAAAAAACTCACAAGCAGTCCCTGGCTAGTCGGCATCTGACTGAACTAAACGACCTTAGATCCCAGCTAAAAAACACACTTAACGTTTCGTCAGCTAAGTATTTTGAGAGGTCCCGACAAAATTTTTACGCCCATGGCAACAAAGCCTCCAAATTCATATCTAAAAGGGTCAAACAGCGGCAGGTTAATAATCATGTCCATATGTTAAAGGCACCGGATGGAAGTCCGACTTACTCAGCTCCTACTATAGCTTCTTTGTTTAGAGACTTTTATCATAAGCTGTATAATTTAGAGAAGTCACTACCCTCGGAGTGTCTGGCAGAGAGACCTGGGCTCATATCCTCCTTTTTAGACTCTCTCTCTCTTCCGGTCATCTCCGAGACGCAGGGGGAAATTTTAGCAGAACCATTTACGTTGGCTGAACTGGAGTCAGCAGTAAAGCAGTCCCCAGCGGGGAAGTGCCCGGGGCCAGATGGTCTATCTATAGAATATTATAGATCTTTCGGAGAGATTCTCCTCCCTCGCTTACTACGCATTGCAAATCTTACCACTGAAGGAGTACCTCTTTCAGTAGATATGTCAAGGGCATATATCTCCCTCATACCCAAAGAAGGGAAGGACCATTCAAACTGTGCTAACTTTAGACCTATCTCACTATTGAACACAGATCTGAAGCTGATAGCAAAGATGCTGGCATCTCGTTTAAAATTGATTCTCCCTGACATTATTTCACCAGATCAGGTCGGATTTGTAATGCAAAGGGAGGGGAAGGACAACTCTACGAGAGTATTACACTTACTACATCACGCACAAAGAAACAGGGTTCCAACAGTCCTTCTTAGCACAGATGCGGAGAAGGCCTTTGATAGGGTTAGCTGGAATTTTATGAGACAGACTATGAGGGCATTCCACCTCCCTACACCATTCATTAATGCGGTTTTTTCAATGTATGCTTCACCCTCGGCAGTTATTACTGTGAACGGGACATTGTCCTCCCCTTTTGAAATTAGCAATGGCACCCGGCAGGGGTGTCCTCTTTCCCCCCTGCTGTTTGTCATGGTGATGGAGACTCTGATGCAGTCTATACGTTTAAAGTCAGATATAAAAGGAATGTGGGTAGGGGGGGTGGAACATAAAGTAGCTGCTTATGCAGATGATCTGCTACTGATTGTCACGAACCCTATTATTGCACTCCCAAAGGTAAAAGAGGTATTGGACTCCTTTGGGTACATTTCCAATTTCTTGATTAACGCCAGTAAATCAAAAGCGTTGGGGATTGCGGTGTCGCCAGAATGTAGAGGAAATCTGAGGGCTAACTCGGACTTTGACTGGTCATCACCCCATATATCCTACCTAGGGATAAAGATGTGCGCAAATTGTGACGAATTATTCTCCTTGAACTTTCTACCACTCCTGGCCTCTTTACCAGATATATTACAACGTTTAGACTTGCCATATCTGTCTTGGTTTGGTAGAAAAAACATTGTTATGTCCTATGTCCTGCCTAAGCTTACTTATCTGATGCAAACACTGCCAGTAGCTATCCCTCGGCTTTATTTCTCTCGGATAATTAGATTATTTGCTAAGTTCATCTGGAAGGGGAAAAGAGCGCGTATAGCGAGAGTCATTCTGACTAGGCAAAAAAGAACAGGGGGTATTGGTTTCCCAGACCCAGAACAATATTATAGAGCAATACATTTATCTAGGGTGCTTGATTGGGTGCGAGCACCTAAACACAAACTGTGGGTGCCATTGGAGAACGCACTCTCCCCGTCACCGCTTAGGACTCTAGTATTTATAGACCCCTCTATGCTATCGGATTGCGGCCCCTCGAATCCTTTTACACGGGCAACACTTTCAGTTTGGAAAGGGTTTGTAGCTAGTTTAGGGAGAACACAGCTGCCATCTCCTCTGATAGAGGTAAGAGATATTATAGGGGCTGCCACAAAAGCAGTAAGCGATAGTGCTCCGTTACATGTCAGCAGCTCCCAGACGCCATTATCTGAGCTATTAGACGATGAGGGTTGTCTCATTTCCCATGCCGCTCTGCTGTCTAAGTTATCGATTAACGAGGGAAATTTTTTACTTCTTGCATATGTAAAGTCTGTTACTCTCACTTGTTGCAGGTCTATCTCGTTTCACAGAGAAGCTCATTGGTTTGAAACATTATGTGCCCAGAAACGCACACCGGTAAAAAGTATTTCCCAGATTTATAGAAGGATTTCTATCCCTCTTGCAACGAGACCCCCATACTATATAGCATTATGGGAAAGAGATCTGGGAAGGAAATTCTCGGAAGCCGAAATATCCAAGATATTGATTGCCCCACACAAAGCATCCAGATGCATTAAGATTCAGGAGAACAGTTATAAAATACTATCCCGTTGGTACAGGACACCAGATAGGACCTGCATGTATAGCTCCTCACATTCAGATACGTGCTGGCGTTGCAAGGGGGACAGAGGCACTTTTTACCATGTGTGGTGGGAATGTGCTCCGCTGAAAAAATGGTGGGAGAAAATTTTCTCAATATGTAATTCTGTGTGCAAGGGAACAATTCCGGTATCACCGGAAATTGCGTTGCTATCGGTTGCAGATTCCTCAGTCCCGGTAGTCCCATCTGCTTTATTCAAATTACTGATAGTGGCGGCTAGGCTTTTAATACCCCTACACTGGTTAACAGATACAGTTCCATCCTTAGATCAATGGATTGCGAGGGTAGATCAGATCTATAGGTTTGAGGAGGTGTCTCACTGGAACTCATGTTCGAGAGATAAATTTCTCAAGATCTGGCATCCTTGGAAACAGTTCCGTAAATTTGTGTGACAGGATTTACTGTGAAGTCAAAGGTTAAGGTTATACATTTGTAAGTGGAATTTAATGCCTGTCACTGATGTACCTATGACAACCCTCCCCTTTTTTCCCCCCTCCCCTTGAGTTACTACCTGGTTCATTCTCCTCTTTCATGTTCCCTTTTCCCTTTATGGTCTGTAAAACACTTATAATATGGCATGGAATGTAATGCTTATTTGTGCAGACGTATATCCTCTGTATTGTTGGAAAATTCAATAAAAAAAATTTAAATATAAAAAAAAAAAGAATTAGCCTCAGAAACAGTGGTTCTAAACATGCTGCCAATAGCTCGCCTGGGAAACATCCAGAGAAGTCCAAGATAGTGTTTTTTAGACTGGCTGCCACGAGCTGAAACCAATGCAACCAAGAGCGAGCGTCTGTGACTTACGGTTCAAGAGTTATTCACAGAAACATGGTTCTGAACTTTGCTGCCAGCCGCGAAAGCGAAAGTAACCAAGATCGAGCGTCTAGGATTTACTTGTCAATAGCTCGCCTGGGAAACATCCAGAGAAGTCAAAGACAGTGCTTCTATACTAATTGCCAGGCGCTGAGACGAATGCCGCCAAGATCGAGCGTCTGAGACTTACGGTTCAAGAATTAGCCTCAGAAACAGTGGGAAACAGTGTTTCTATACTAATTGCCAGGCGCTGAGACGAATGCCGCCAAGATCAAGCGTCAAAGACTTACGGTTCAAGAATTAGCCTCAGAAACAGTGGGAAACAGTGCTTTTATACTAATTGCCAGGCGCTGAGACGAATGCCGCCAAGATCGAGCGTCTATGACTTACGGTTCAAGAATTAGCCTCAGAAACAGTGGTTCTGAACATGCTGCCAATAGCTCGCCTGGGAAACATCCAGAGAAGTCCAAGATAGTGTTTTTTTAGACTGGCTGCCACGAGCTGAAACGAATGCAGCCAAGAGCGAGCGTCTGTGACTTACAGTTCAAGAGTTATTCGCAGAAACATGGTTCTGAACTTTGCTGCCAGCCGCGAAAGCGAAAATAACCAAGATCGAGCGTCTAGGATTTACTTGTCAATAGCTCGCCTGGGAAACATCCAGAGAAGTCAAAGACAGTGCTTCTATACTAATTGCCAGGCGCTGAGACAAATGCCGCCAAGATCGAGCGTCTATGACTTACGGTTCAAGAATTAGCCTCAGAAACAGTGGTTCTGAACATGCTGCCAATAGCTCGCCTGGGAAACATCCAGAGAAGTCCAAGATAGTGTTTTTTAGACTGGCTGCCACGAGCTGAAACGAATGCAGCCAAGAGCGAGCGTCTGTGACTTACGGTTCAAGAGTTATTCACAGAAACATGGTTCTGAACTTTGCTGCCAGCCGCGAAAGCGAAAGTAACCAAGATCGAGCGTCTAGGATTTACTTGTCAATAGCTCGCCTGAGAAACATCCAGAGAAGTCAAAGACAGTGCTTCTATACTAATTGCCAGGCGCTGAGACGAATGCCGCCAAGATCGAGCGTCTAAGACTTACGGTTCAAGAATTAGCCTCAGAAACAGTGGGAAACAGTGTTTCTATACTAATTGCCATGCGCTGAGACGAATGCCGCCAAGATCAAGCGTCAAAGACTTACGGTTCAAGAATTAGCCTCAGAAACAGTGGGAAACAGTGCTTTTATACTAATTGCCAGGCGCTGAGACGAATGCCGCCAAGATCGAGCGTCTATGACTTACGGTTCAAGAATTAGCCTCAGAAACAGTGGTTCTAAACATGCTGCCAATAGCTCGCCTGGGAAACATCCAGAGAAGTCCAAGATAGTGTTTTTTAGACTTGCTGCCACGAGCTGAAACCAATGCAACCAAGAGCGAGCGTCTGTGACTTACGGTTCAAGAGTTATTCACAGAAACATGGTTCTGAACTTTGCTGCCAGCCGCGAAAGCGAAAGTAACCAAGATCGAGCGTCTAGGATTTACTTGTCAATAGCTCGCCTGGGAAAAATCCAGAGAAGTCAAAGACAGTGCTTCTATACTAATTGCCAGGCGCTGAGACGAATGCCGCCAAGATCGAGCGTCTGAGACTTACGGTTCAAGAATTAGCCTCAGAAACAGTGGGAAACAGTGTTTCTATACTAATTGCCAGGCGCTGAGACGAATGCCGCCAAGATCAAGCGTCAAATACTTACGGTTCAAGAATTAGCCTCAGAAACAGTGGGAAACAGTGCTTTTATACTAATTGCCAGGCGCTGAGACGAATGCCGCCAAGATCGAGCGTCTATGACTTACGGTTCAAGAATTAGCCTCAGAAACAGCGGTTCTGAACATGCTGCCAATAGCTCGCCTGGGAAATATCCATAGAAGTCCAAGATAGTGTTTTTTAGATTGGCTGCCACGAGCTGAAACGAATGCAGCCAAGAGCGAGCGTCTGTGACTTACGGTTCAAGAGTTATTCGCAGAAACATGGTTCTGAACTTTGCTGCCAGCCGCGAAAGCGAAAATAACCAAGATCGAGCGTCTAGGATTTACTTGTCAATAGCTCGCCTGGGAAACATCCAGAGAAGTCAAAGACAGTGCTTCTATACTAATTGCCAGGCGCTGAGACGAATGCCGCCAAGATCGAGCGTCTATGACTTACGGTTCAAGAATTAGCCTCAGAAACAGTGGTTCTGAACATGCTGCCAATAGCTCACCTGGGAAACATCCAGAGAAGTCCAAGATAGTGTTTTTTAGACTGGCTGCCACGAGCTGAAACGAATGCAGCCAAGAGCGAGCGTCTGTCACTTACGGTTCAAGATTTATTCACAGAAACATGGTTCTGAACTTTGCTGCCAGCCGCGAAAGCGAAAGTAACCAAGATCGAGCGTCTAGGATTTACTTGTCAATAGCTCGCCTGGGAAACATCCAGATAAGTCAAAGACAGTGCTTCTATACTAATTGCCAGGCGCTGAGACGAATGCCGCCAAGATCAAGCGTCTAAGACTTACGGTTCAAGAATTAGCCTCAGAAACAGTGGTTTTGAACATGCTGCCAATAGCTCGCCTGGGAAACATCCAGAGAAGTCCAAGATAGTGTTTTTTAGACTGGCTGCCACGATCTGAAACGAATGCAACCAAGAGCGAGCGTCTGTGACTTACGGTTCAAGAGTTATTCGCAGAAACATGGTTCTGAACTTTGCTGCCAGCCGCGAAAGCGAAAATAACCAAGATCGAGCGTCTAGGATTTACTTGTCAATAGCTCGCCTGGGAAACATCCAGAGAAGTCAAAGACAGTGCTTCTATACTAATTGCCAGGCGCTGAGACAAATGCCGCCAAGATCGAGCGTCTATGACTTACGGTTCAAGAATTAGCCTCAGAAACAGTGGTTCTGAACATGCTGCCAATAGCTCGCCTGGGAAACATCCAGAGAAGTCCAAGATAGTGTTTTTTAGACTGGCTGCCACGAGCTGAAACGAATGCAGCCAAGAGCGAGCGTCTGTGACTTACGGTTCAAGAGTTATCCACAGAAACATGGTTCTGAACTTTGCTGCCAGCCGCGAAAGCGAAAATAACCAAGATCGAGCGTCTAGGATTTACTTGTCAATAGCTCGCCTGCGAAACATCCAGAGAAGTCAAAGACAGTGCTTCTATACTAATTGCCAGGCGCTGAGATGAATGCCGCCAAGATCGAGCGTCTAAGACTTACGGTTCAAGAATTAGCCTCAGAAACAGTGGGAAACAGTGTTTCTATACTAATTGCCAGGCGCTGAGACGAATGCCGCCAAGATCGAGCGTCTATGACTTACGGTTCAAGAATTAGCCTCAGAAACAGTGGTTCTGAACATGCTGCCAATAGCTCATCTGGGAAAGATCCAGAGAAGTCCAAGATAGTGTTTTTTAGACTGGCTGCCACGATCTGAAACGAATGCAACCAAGAGCGAGCGTCTGTGACTTACGGTTCAAGAGTTATTCACAGAAACATGGTTCTGAACTTTGCTGCCAGCCGCGAAAGCGAAAGTAACCAAGATCGAGCGTCTAGGATTTACTTGTCAATAGCTCGCCTGAGAAACATCCAGAGAAGTCAAAGACAGTGCTTCTATACTAATTGCCAGGCGCTGAGACGAATGCCGCCAAGATCGAGCGTCTAAGACTTACGGTTCTAGAATTAGCCTCAGAAACAGTGGGAAACAGTGTTTCTATACTAATTGCCAGGCGCTGAGACGAATGCCGCCAAGATCAAGCGTCAAAGACTTACGGTTCAAGAATTAGCCTCAGAAACAGTGGGAAACAGTGCTTTTATACTAATTGCCAGGCGCTGAGACGAATGCCGCCAAGATCGAGCGTCTATGACTTACGGTTCAAGAATTAGCCTCAGAAACAGTGGTTCTAAACATGCTGCCAATAGCTCGCCTGGGAAACATCCAGAGAAGTCCAAAATAGTGTTTTTTAGACTGGCTGCCACGAGCTGAAACCAATGCAACCAAGAGCGAGCGTCTGTGACTTACGGTTCAAGAGTTATTCACAGAAACATGGTTCTGAACTTTGCTGCCAGCCGCGAAAGCGAAAGTAACCAAGATCGAGCATCTAGGATTTACTTGTCAATAGCTCGCCTGGGAAACATCCAGAGAAGTCAAAGACAGTGCTTCTATACTAATTGCCAGGCGCTGAGACGAATGCCGCCAAGATCGAGCGTCTAAGACTTACGGTTCAAGAATTAGCCTCAGAAACAGTGGGAAACAGTGTTTCTATACTAATTGCCAGGCGCTGAGACGAATGCCGCCAAGATCAAGCGTCAAAGACTTACGGTTCAAGAATTAGCCTCAGAAACAGTGGTTGTGAACATGCTGCCAATAGCTCGCCTGGGAAACATCCAGAGAAGTCCAAGATAGTGTTTTTTAGACTGGCTGCCACGAGCTGAAACCAATGCAACCAAGAGCGAGCGTCTGTGACTTACGGTTCAAGAGTTATTCACAGAAACATGGTTCTGAACTTTGCTGCCAGCCGCGAAAGCGAAAGTAACCAAGATCGAGCGTCTAGGATTTACTTGTCAATAGCTCGCCTGGGAAACATCCAGAGAAGTCAAAGACAGTGCTTCTATACTAATTGCCAGGCGCTGAGACGAATGCCGCCAAGATCGAGCGTCTAAGACTTACGGTTCAAGAATTAGCCTCAGAAACAGTGGGAAACAGTGTTTCTATACTAATTGCCAGGCGCTGAGACGAATGCCGCCAAGATCAAGCGTCAAAGACTTACGGTTCAAGAATTAGCCTCAGAAACAGTGGGAAACAGTGCTTTTATACTAATTGCCAGGCGCTGAGACGAATGCCGCCAAGATCGAGCGTCTATGACTTACGGTTCAAGAATTAGCCTCAGAAACAGTGGTTCTGAACATGCTGCCAATAGCTCGCCTGGGAAACATCCAGAGAAGTCCAAGATAGTGTTTTTTTAGACTGGCTGCCACGAGCTGAAACGAATGCAGCCAAGAGCGAGCGTCTGTGACTTACAGTTCAAGAGTTATTCGCAGAAACATGGTTCTGAACTTTGCTGCCAGCCGCGAAAGCAAAAATAACCAAGATCGAGCGTCTAGGATTTACTTGTCAATAGCTCGCCTGGGAAACATCCAGATAAGTCAAAGACAGTGCTTCTATACTAATTGCCAGGCGCTGAGACAAATGCCGCCAAGATCGAGCATCTATGACTTACGGTTCAAGAATTAGCCTCAGAAACAGTGGTTCTGAACATGCTGCCAATAGCTCGCCTGGGAAACATCCAGAGAAGTCCAAGATAGTGTTTTTTAGACTGGCTGCCACGAGCTGAAACGAATGCAGCCAAGAGCGAGCGTCTGTGACTTACGGTTCAAGAGTTATTCACAGAAACATGGTTCTGAACTTTGCTGCCAGCCGCGAAAGCGAAAATAACCAAGATCGAGCGTCTAGGATTTACTTGTCAATAGCTCGCCTGCGAAACATCCAGAGAAGTCAAAGACAGTGCTTCTATACTAATTGCCAGGCGCTGAGATGAATGCCGCCAAGATCGAGCGTCTAAGACTTACGGTTCAAGAATTAGCCTCAGAAACAGTGGGAAACAGTGCTTCTATACTAATTGCCAGGCGCTGAGACGAATGCCGCCAAGATCGAGCGTCTATGACTTACGGTTCAAGAATTAGCCTCAGAAACAGTGGTTTTGAACATGCTGCCAATAGCTCGCCTGGGAAACATCCAGAGAAGTCCAAGATAGTGTTTTTTAGACTGGCTGCCACGAGCTGAAACGAATGCAACCAAGAGCGAGCGTCTGTGACTTACGGTTCAAGAGTTATTCACAGAAACATGGTTCTGAACTTTGCTGCCAGCCGCGAAAGCGAAAGTAACCAAGATCGAGCGTCTAGGATTTACTTGTCAATAGCTCGCCTGGGAAACATCCAGAGAAGTCAAAGACAGTGCTTCTATACTAATTGCCAGGCGCTGAGACGAATGCCGCCAAGATCGAGCGTCTAAGACTTACGGTTCAAGAATTAGCCTCAGAAACAGTGGGAAACAGTGTTTCTATACTAATTGCCAGGCGCTGAGACGAATGCCGCCAAGATCAAGCGTCAAAGACTTACGGTTCAAGAATTAGCCTCAGAAACAGTGGGAAACAGTGCTTTTATACTAATTGCCAGGCGCTGAGACGAATGCCGCCAAGATCGAGCGTCTATGACTTACGGTTCAAGAATTAGCCTCAGAAACAGTGGTTTTGAACATGCTGCCAATAGCTCGCCTGGGAAACATCCAGAGAAGTCCAAGATAGTGTTTTTTTTAGACTGGCTGCCACGAGCTGAAACGAATGCAGCCAAGAGCGAGCGTCTGTGACTTACGGTTCAAGAGTTATTCACAGAAACATGGTTCTGAACTTTGCTGCCAGCCGCGAAAGCAAAAGTAACCAAGATCGAGCGTCTAGGATTTACTTGTCAATAGCTCGCCTGGGAAACATCCAGAGAAGTCAAAGACAGTGCTTCTACACTAATTGCCAGGCGCTGAGACGAATGCCGCCAAGATCAAGCGTCTAAGACTTACGATTCAAGAATTAGCCTCAGAAACAGTGGGAAACAGTGATTCTATACTAATTACGAGGCGCTTAGACGAATGCCGCCAAGATCGAGCGTCTATGACTTACGGTTCAAGAATTAGCCTCAGAAACAGTGGTTCTGAACATGCTGCCAATAGCTCGCCTGGGAAACATCCAGAGAAGTCCAAGATAATGTTTTTTAGACTGGCTGCCACGAGCTGAAACGAATGCAACCAAGAGCGAGCGTCTGTGACTTACGGTTCAAGAGTTATTCACAGAAACATGGTTCTGAACTTTGCTGCCAGCCGCGAAAGCGAAAATAACCAAGATCGAGCGTCTAGGATTTACTTGTCAATAGCTCACCTGGGAAACATCCAGAGAAGTCAAAGACAGTGCTTCAATACTAATTGCCAGGCGCTGAGACGAATGCCGGCAAGATCGAGCGTCTAAGACTTACGGTTCAAGAATTAGCCTCAGAAACAGTGGGAAACAGTGTTTCTATACTAATTGACAGGCGTTGAGACGAATGCCGCCAAGATCAAGCGTCAAAGACTTACGGTTCAAGAATTAACCTCAGAAACAGTGGGAAACAGTGCTTTTATACTAATTGCCAGGCGCTGAGACGAATGCCGCCAAAATCGAGCGTCTATGACTTACGGTTCAAGAATTAGCCTCAGAAACAGTGGTTCTGAACATGCTGCCAATAGCTCACCTGGGAAACATCCAGAGAAGTCCAAGATAGTGTTTTTTAGACTGGCTGCCACGAGCTGAAACAAATGCAGCCAAGAGCGAGCGTCTGTGACTTACGGTTCAAGAGTTATTCACAGAAACATGGTTCTGAACTTTGCTGCCAGCCGCGAAAGCGAAAGTAACCAAGATCGAACGTCTAGGATTTACTTGTCAATAGCTCGCCTGGGAAACATCCAGAGAAGTCAAAGACAGTGCTTCTATACTAATTGCCAGGCGCTGAGACGAATGCCGCCAAGATCGAGCGTCTAAGACTTACGGTTCAAGAATTAGCCTCAGAAACAGTGGGAAACAGTGTTTCTATACTAATTGCCAGGCGCTGAGACGAATGCCGCCAAGATCAAGCGTCAAAGACTTACGGTTCAAGAATTAGCCTCAGAAACAGTGGGAAACAGTGCTTTTATACTAATTGCCAGGCGCTGAGACGAATGCCGCCAAGATCGAGCATCTATGACTTACGGTTCAAGAATTAGCCTTAGAAACAGTGGGAAACAGTGCTTCTATACTAATTGCCAGGCGCTGAGACGAATGCCGCCAAGATCGAGCGTCTATGACTTACGGTTCAAGAATTAGCCTCAGAAACAGTGGTTCTAAACATGCTGCCAATAGCTCGCCTGGGAAACATCCAGAGAAGTCCAAGATAGTGTTTTTTAGACTGGCTGCCACGAGCTGAAACGAATGCAACCAAGAGCGAGCGTCTGTGACTTACGGTTCAAGAGTTATGCACAGAAACATGGTTCTGAACTTTGCTGCCAGCCGCGAAAGCGAAAGTAACCAAGATCGAGCGTCTAGGATTTACTTGTCAATAGCTCGCCTGGGAAACATCCAGAGAAGTCAAAGACAGTGCTTCTATACTAATTGCCAGGCGCTGAGACGAATGCCGCCAAGATCGAGCGTCTAAGACTTACGGTTCAAGAATTAGCCTCAGAAACAGTGGGAAACAGTGTTTCTATACTAATTGCCAGGCGCTGAGACGAATGCCGCCAAGATCAAGCGTCAAAGACTTACGGTTCAAGAATTAGCCTCAGAAACAGTGGGAAACAGTGCTTCTATACTAATTGCCAGGCGCTGAGACGAATGCCGCCAAGATCGAGCGTCTATGACTTACGGTTCAAGAATTAGCCTCAGAAACAGTGGTTTTGAACATGCTGCCAATAGCTCGGCTGGGAAACATCCAGAGAAGTCCAAGATAGTGTTTTTTAGACTGGCTGCCACGAGCTGAAACGAATGCAACCAAGAGCGAGCGTCTGTGACTTACGGTTCAAGAGTTATTCACAGAAACATGGTTCTGAACTTTGCTGCCAGCCGCGAAAGCGAAAGTAACCAAGATCGAGCGTCTAGGATTTACTTGTCAATAGCTCGCCTGCGAAACATCCAGAGAAGTCAAAGACAGTGCTTCTATACTAATTGCCAGGCGCTGAGACGAATGCCGCCAAGATCAAGCGTCTAAGACTTACGGTTCAAGAATTAGCCTCAGAAACAGTGGGAAACAGTGCTTCTATACTAATTGCCAGGCGCTGAGACGAATGCCGCCAAGATCGAGCGTCTATGACTTACTGTTCAAGAATTAGCCTCAGAAACAGTGGTTTTGAACATGCTGCCAATAGCTCGCCTGGGAAACATCCAGAGAAGTCCAAGATAGTGTTTTTTAGACTGGCTGCCACGAGCTGAAACGAATGCAACCAAGAGCGAGCGTCTGTGACTTACGGTTCAAGAGTTATTCACAGAAACATGGTTCTGAACTTTGCTGCCAGCCGCGAAAGCGAAACTAACCAAGATCGAGCGTCTAGGATTTACTTGTCAATAGCTCGCCTGGGAAACAGCCAGAGAAGTCAAAGACAGTGCTTCTATACTAATTGCCAGGCGCTGAGACGAATGCCGCCAAGATCGAGCGTCTAAGACTTACGGTTCAAGAATTAGCCTCAGAAACAGTGGGAAACAGTGCTTTTCTACTAATTGCCAGGCGCTGAGACGAATGCCGCCAAGATCGAGCGTCTATGACTTACGGTTCAAGAATTAGCCTCAGAAACAGTGGTTCTAAACATGCTGCCAATAGCTCGCCTGGGAAACATCCAGAGAAGTCCAAGATAGTGTTTTTTAGACTGGCTGCCACGAGCTGAAACCAATGCAACCAAGAGCGAGCGTCTGTGACTTACGGTTCAAGAGTTATTCACAGAAACATGGTTCTGAACTTTGCTGCCAGCCGCGAAAGCGAAAATAACCAAGATCGAGCGTCTAGGATTTACTTGTCAATAGCTCGCCTGCGAAACATCCAGAGAAGTCAAAGACAGTGCTTCTATACTAATTGCCAGGCGCTGAGATGAATGCCGCCAAGATCGAGCGTCTAAGACTTACGGTTCAAGAATTAGCCTCAGAAACAGTGGGAAACAGTGTTTCTATACTAATTGCCAGGCGCTGAGACGAATGCCGCCAAGATCGAGCGTCTATGACTTACGGTTCAAGAATTAGCCTCAGAAACAGTGGTTCTGAACATGCTGCCAATAGCTCACCTGGGAAAGATCCAGAGAAGTCCAAGATAGTGTTTTTTAGACTGGCTGCCACGAGCTGAAACGAATGCAGCCAAGAGCGAGCGTCTGTGACTTACGGTTCAAGAGTTATTCACAGAAACATGGTTCTGAACTTTGCTGCCAGCCGCGAAAGCGAAAGTAACCAAGATCGAGCGTCTAGGATTTACTTGTCAATAGCTCGCCTGAGAAACATCCAGAGAAGTCAAAGACAGTGCTTCTATACTAATTGCCAGGCGCTGAGACGAATGCCGCCAAGATCGAGCGTCTAAGACTTACGGTTCAAGAATTAGCCTCAGAAACAGTGGGAAACAGTGTTTCTATACTAATTGCCAGGCGCTGAGACGAATGCCGCCAAGATCAAGCGTCAAAGACTTACGGTTCAAGAATTAGCCTCAGAAACAGTGGGAAACAGTGCTTTTATACTAATTGCCAGGCGCTGAGACGAATGCCGCCAAGATCGAGCGTCTATGACTTACGGTTCAAGAATTAGCCTCAGAAACAGTGGTTCTAAACATGCTGCCAATAGCTCGCCTGGGAAACATCCAGAGAAGTCCAAGATAGTGTTTTTTAGACTGGCTGCCACGAGCTGAAACGAATGCAACCAAGAGCGAGCGTCTGTGACTTACGGTTCAAGAGTTATTCACAGAAACATGGTTCTGAACTTTGCTGCCAGCCGCGAAAGCGAAAGTAACCAAGATCGAGCGTCTAGGATTTACTTGTCAATAGCTCGCCTGGGAAACATCCAGAGAAGTCAAAGACAATGCTTCTATACTAATTGCCAGGCGCTGAGACGAATGCCGCCAAGATCGAGCGTCTAAGACTTACGGTTCAAGAATTAGCCTCAGAAACAGTGGGAAACAGTGTTTCTATACTAATTGCCAGGCGCTGAGACGAATGCCGCCAAGATCAAGCGTCAAAGACTTACGGTTCAAGAATTAGCCTCAGAAACAGTGGGAAACAGTGCTTTTATACTAATTGCCAGGCGCTGAGACGAATGCCGCCAAGATCGAGCGTCTATGACTTACGGTTCAAGAATTAGCCTCAGAAACAGTGGTTCTGAACATGCTGCCAATAGCTCGCCTGGGAAACATCCAGAGAAGTCCAAGATAGTGTTTTTTTAGACTGGCTGCCACGAGCTGAAACGAATGCAGCCAAGAGCGAGCGTCTGTGACTTACGGTTCAAGAGTTATTCACAGAAACATGGTTCTGAACTTTGCTGCCAGCCGCGAAAGCAAAAGTAACCAAGATCGAGCGTCTAGGATTTACTTGTCAATAGCTCGCCTGGGAAACATCCAGAGAAGTCAAAGACAGTGCTTCTACACTAATTGCCAGGCGCTGAGACGAATGCCGCCAAGATCAAGCGTCTAAGACTTACGATTCAAGAATTAGCCTCAGAAACAGTGGGAAACAGTGATTCTATACTAATTGCCAGGCGCTTAGACGAATGCCGCCAAGATCGAGCGTCTATGACTTACGGTTCAAGAATTAGCCTCAGAAACAGTGGTTCTGAACATGCTGCCAATAGCTCGCCTGGGAAACATCCAGAGAAGTCCAAGATAATGTTTTTTAGACTGGCTGCCACGAGCTGAAACGAATGCAACCAAGAGCGAGCGTCTGTGACTTACGGTTCAAGAGTTATTCACAGAAACATGGTTCTGAACTTTGCTGCCAGCCGCGAAAGCGAAAATAACCAAGATCGAGCGTCTAGGATTTACTTGTCAATAGCTCGCCTGGGAAACATCCAGAGAAGTCAAAGACAGTGCTTCTATACTATTTGCCAGGCGCTGAGACGAATGCCGCCAAGATCGAGCGTCTAAGACTTACGGTTCAAGAATTAGCCTCAGAAACAGTGGGAAACAGTGTTTCTATACTAATTGACAGGCGCTGAGACGAATGCCGCCAAGATCAAGCGTCAAAGACTTACGGTTCAAGAATTAGCCTCAGAAACAGTGGGAAACAGTGCTTTTATACTAATTGCCAGGCGCTGAGACGAATGCCGCCAAAATCGAGCGTCTATGACTTACGGTTCAAGAATTAGCCTCAGAAACAGTGGTTCTGAACATGCTGCCAATAGCTCACCTGGGAAACATCCAGAGAAGTCCAAGATAGTGTTTTTTAGACTGGCTGCCACGAGCTGAAACGAATGCAGCCAAGAGCGAGCGTCTGTCACTTACGGTTCAAGATTTATTCACAGAAACATGGTTCTGAACTTTGCTGCCAGCCGCGAAAGCGAAAGTAACCAAGATCGAGCGTCTAAGACTTACGGTTCAAGAATTAGCCTCAGAAACAGTGGGAAACAGTGCTTCTATACTAATTGCCAGGCGCTGAGACGAATGCCGCCAAGATCGAGCGTCTATGACTTACGGTTCAAGAATTAGCCTCAGAAACAGTGGTTTTGAACATGCTGCCAATAGCTCGCCTGGGAAACATCCAGAGAAGTCCAAGATAGTGTTTTTTAGACTGGCTGCCACGAGCTGAAACGAATGCAACCAAGAGCGAGCGTCTGTGACTTACGGTTCAAGAGTTATTCACAGAAACATGGTTCTGAACTTTGCTGCCAGCCGCGAAAGCGAAAGTAACCAAGATCGAGCGTCTAGGATTTACTTGTCAATAGCTCGCCTGGGAAACATCCAGAGAAGTCAAAGACAGTGCATCTATACTAATTGCCAGGCGCTGAGACGAATGCCGCCAAGATCGAGCGTCTAAGACTTACGGTTCAAGAATTAGCCTCAGAAACAGTGGGAAACAGTGCTTCTATACTAATTGCCAGGCGCTGAGACGAATGCCGCCAAGATCGAGCGTCTATGACTTACGGTTCAAGAATTAGCCTCAGAAACAGTGGTTTTGAACATGCTGCCAATAGCTCGCCTGGGAAACATCCAGAGAAGTCCAAGATTAGTGTTTTTTAGACTGGCTGCCACGAGCTGAAACGAATGCAACCAAGAGCGAGCGTCTGTGACTTACGGTTCAAGAGTTATTCACAGAAACATGGTTCTGAACTTTGCTGCCAGCCGCGAAAGCGAAAGTAACCAAGATCGAGCGTCTAGGATTTACTTGTCAATAGCTCGCCTGGGAAACAGCCAGAGAAGTCAAAGACAGTGCTTCTATACTAATTGCCAGGCGCTGAGACGAATGCCGCCAAGATCGAGCGTCTAAGACTTACGGTTCAAGAATTAGCTTCAGAAACAGTGGGAAACAGTGTGTCTATACTAATTGCCAGGCGCTGAGACGAATGCCGCCAAGATCAAGCGTCAAAGACTTACGGTTCAAGAATTAGCCTCAGAAACAGTGGTTCTAAACATGCTGCCAATAGCTCGCCTGGGAAACATCCAGAGAAGTCCAAGATAGTGTTTTTTAGACTGGCTGCCACGAGCTGAAACGAATGCAACCAAGAGCGAGCGTCTGTGACTTACGGTTCAAGAGTTATTCACAGAAACATGGTTCTGAACTTTGCTGCCAGCCGCGAAAGCGAAAGTAACCAAGATCGAGCGTCTAGGATTTACTTGTCAATAGCTCGCCTGCGAAACATCCAGAGAAGTCAAAGACAGTGCTTCTATACTAATTGCCAGGCGCTGAGACGAATGCCGCCAAGATCTAGCGTCTATGACTTACGGTTCAAGAATTAGCATCAGAAACAGTGGGAAACAGTGCTTCTATACTAATTGCCATGCGCTGAGACGAATGCCGCCAAGATCGAGCGTCTATGACTTACGGTTCAAGAATTAGCCTCAGAAACATTGGTTCTGAACATGCTGCCAATAGCTCGCCTGGGAAACATCCAGAGAAGTCCAAGATAGTGTTTTTTAGACTGGCTGCCACGAGCTGAAACGAATGCAGCCAAGAGCGAGCGTCTATTACTTACGGTTCAAGAGTTATTCACAGAAACATGGTTCTGAACTTTGCTGCCAGCCGCGAAAGCGAAAATAACCAAGATCGAGCCTCTAGGATTTACTTGTCAATAGCTCGCCTGGGAAACATCCAGTGAAGTCAAAGACAGTGATTCTATACTAATTGCCAGGCGCTGAGACGAATGCCGCCAAGATCGAGCGTCTATGACTTACGGTTCAAGAATTAGCCTCAGAAACAGTGGGAAACAGTGCTTCTATACTAATTTCCAGGCGCTGAGACGAATGCCGCCAAGATCGAGCGTCTATGACTTACGGTTCAAGAATTAGCCTCAGAAACAGTGATTCTGAACATGCTGCCAATAGCTCGCCTGGGAAACATCCAGAGAAGTCCAAGATAGTGTTTTTTAGACTGGCTGCCACGAGCTGAAACGAATGCAGCCAAGAGCGAGCGTCTGTCACTTACGGTTCAAGATTTATTCACAGAAACATGGTTCTGAACTTTGCTGCCAGCCGCGAAAGCGAAAGTAACCAAGATCGAGCGTCTAGGATTTACTTGTCAATAGCTCGCCTGGGAAACATCCAGATAAGTCAAAGACAGTGCTTCTATACTAATTGCCAGGCGCTGAGACGAATGCCGCCAAGATCAAGCGTCTAAGACTTACGGTTCAAGAATTAGCCTCAGAAACAGTGGGAAACAGTGCTTCTATACTAATTGCCAGGCGCTGAGACGAATGCCGCCAAGATCGAGCGTCTATGACTTACGGTTCAAGAATTAGCCTCAGAAACAGTGGTTTTGAACATGCTGCCAATAGCTCGCCTGGGAAACATCCAGAGAAGTCCAAGATAGTGTTTTTTAGACTGGCTGCCACGATCTGAAACGAATGCAACCAAGAGCGAGCGTCTGTGACTTACGGTTCAAGAGTTATTCGCAGAAACATGGTTCTGAACTTTGCTGCCAGCCGCGAAAGCGAAAATAACCAAGATCGAGCGTCTAGGATTTACTTGTCAATAGCTCGCCTGGGAAACATCCAGAGAAGTCAAAGACAGTGCTTCTATACTAATTGCCAGGCGCTGAGACAAATGCCGCCAAGATCGAGCGTCTATGACTTACGGTTCAAGAATTAGCCTCAGAAACAGTGGTTCTGAACATGCTGCCAATAGCTCGCCTGGGAAACATCCAGAGAAGTCCAAGATAGTGTTTTTTAGACTGGCTGCCACGAGCTGAAACGAATGCAGCCAAGAGCGAGCGTCTGTGACTTACGGTTAAAGAGTTATTCACAGAAACATGGTTCTGAACTTTGCTGCCAGCCGCGAAAGCGAAAATAACCAAGATCGAGCGTCTAGGATTTACTTGTCAATAGCTCGCCTGCGAAACATCCAGAGAAGTCAAAGACAGTGCTTCTATACTAATTGCCAGGCGCTGAGATGAATGCCGCCAAGATCGAGCGTCTAAGACTTACGGTTCAAGAATTAGCCTCAGAAACAGTGGGAAACAGTGTTTCTATACTAATTGCCAGGCGCTGAGACGAATGCCGCCAAGATCGAGCGTCTATGACTTACGGTTCAAGAATTAGCCTCAGAAACAGTGGTTCTGAACATGCTGCCAATAGCTCACCTGGGAAACATCCAGAGAAGTCCAAGATAGTGTTTTTTAGACTGGCTGCCACGAGCTGAAACGAATGCAGCCAAGAGCGAGCGTCTGTCACTTACGGTTCAAGATTTATTCACAGAAACATGGTTCTGAACTTTGCTGCCAGCCGCGAAAGCGAAAGTAACCAAGATCGAGCGTCTAGGATTTACTTGTCAATAGCTCGCCTGGGAAACATCCAGATAAGTCAAAGACAGTGCTTCTATACTAATTGCCAGGCGCTGAGACGAATGCCGCCAAGATCAAGCGTCTAAGACTTACGGTTCAAGAATTAGCCTCAGAAACAGTGGGAAACAGTGCTTCTATACTAATTGCCAGGCGCTGAGACGAATGCCGCCAAGATCGAGCGTCTATGACTTACGGTTCAAGAATTAGCCTCAGAAACAGTGGTTTTGAACATGCTGCCAATAGCTCGCCTGGGAAACATCCAGAGAAGTCCAAGATAGTGTTTTTTAGACTGGCTGCCACGATCTGAAACGAATGCAACCAAGAGCGAGCGTCTGTGACTTACGGTTCAAGAGTTATTCACAGAAACATGGTTCTGAACTTTGCTGCCAGCCGCGAAAGCGAAAGTAACCAAGATCGAGCGTCTAGGATTTACTTGTCAATAGCTCGCCTGAGAAACATCCAGAGAAGTCAAAGACAGTGCTTCTATACTAATTGCCAGGCGCTGAGACGAATGCCGCCAAGATCGAGCGTCTAAGACTTACGGTTCAAGAATTAGCCTCAGAAACAGTGGGAAACAGTGTTTCTATACTAATTGCCAGGCGCTGAGACGAATGCCGCCAAGATCAAGCGTCAAAGACTTACGGTTCAAGAATTAGCCTCAGAAACAGTGGGAAACAGTGCTTTTATACTAATTGCCAGGCGCTGAGACGAATGCCGCCGAGATCGAGCGTCTATGACTTACGGTTCAAGAATTAGCCTCAGAAACAGTGGTTCTAAACATGCTGCCAATAGCTCGCCTGGGAAACATCCAGAGAAGTCCAAGATAGTGTTTTTTAGACTGGCTGCCACGAGCTGAAACCAATGCAACCAAGAGCGAGCGTCTGTGACTTACGGTTCAAGAGTTATTCACAGAAACATGGTTCTGAACTTTGCTGCCAATAGCTCACCTGGGAAAGATCCAGAGAAGTCCAATATAGTGTTTTTTAGACTGGCTGCCACGAGCTGAAACGAATGCAGCCAAGAGCGAGCGTCTGTCACTTACGGTTCAAGATTTATTCACAGAAACATGGTTCTGAACTTTGCTGCCAGCCGCGAAAGCGAAAGTAACCAAGATCGAGCGTCTAGGATTTACTTGTCAATAGCTCGCCTGGGAAACATCCAGATAAGTCAAAGACAGTGCTTCTATACTAATTGCCAGGCGCTGAGACGAATGCCGCCAAGATCAAGCGTCTAAGACTTACGGTTCAAGAATTAGCCTCAGAAACAGTGGGAAACAGTGCTTCTATACTAATTGCCAGGCGCTGAGACGAATGCCGCCAAGATCGAGCGTCTATGACTTACGGTTCAAGAATTAGCCTCAGAAACAGTGGTTCTGAACATGCTGCCAATAGCTCGCCTGGGAAACATCCAGAGAAGTCCAAGATAGTGTTTTTTTAGACTGGCTGCCACGAGCTGAAACGAATGCAGCCAAGAGCGAGCGTCTGTGACTTACGGTTCAAGAGTTATTCACAGAAACATGGTTCTGAACTTTGCTGCCAGCCGCGAAAGCAAAAGTAACCAAGATCGAGCGTCTAGGATTTACTTGTCAATAGCTCGCCTGGGAAACATCCAGAGAAGTCAAAGACAGTGCTTCTACACTAATTGCCAGGCGCTGAGACGAATGCCGCCAAGATCAAGCGTCTAAGACTTACGATTCAAGAATTAGCCTCAGAAACAGTGGGAAACAGTGATTCTATACTAATTGCCAGGCGCTTAGACGAATGCCGCCAAGATCGAGCGTCTATGACTTACGGTTCAAGAATTAGCCTCAGAAACAGTGGTTCTGAACATGCTGCCAATAGCTCGCCTGGGAAACATCCAGAGAAGTCCAAGATAATGTTTTTTAGACTGGCTGCCACGAGCTGAAACGAATGCAACCAAGAGCGAGCGTCTGTGACTTACGGTTCAAGAGTTATTCACAGAAACATGGTTCTGAACTTTGCTGCCAGCCGCGAAAGCGAAAATAACCAAGATCGAGCGTCTAGGATTTACTTGTCAATAGCTCGCCTGGGAAACATCCAGAGAAGTCAAAGACAGTGCTTCTATACTATTTGCCAGGCGCTGAGACGAATGCCGCCAAGATCGAGCGTCTAAGACTTACGGTTCAAGAATTAGCCTCAGAAACAGTGGGAAACAGTGTTTCTATACTAATTGACAGGTGCTGAGACGAATGCCGCCAAGATCAAGCGTCAAAGACTTACGGTTCAAGAATTAGCCTCAGAAACAGTGGGAAACAGTGCTTTTATACTAATTGCCAGGCGCTGAGACGAATGCCGCCAAAATCGAGCGTCTATGACTTACGGTTCAAGAATTAGCCTCAGAAACAGTGGTTCTGAACATGCTGCCAATAGCTCACCTGGGAAACATCCAGAGAAGTCCAAGATAGTGTTTTTTAGACTGGCTGCCACGAGCTGAAACGAATGCAGCCAAGAGCGAGCGTCTGTCACTTACGGTTCAAGATTTATTCACAGAAACATGGTTCTGAACTTTGCTGCCAGCCGCGAAAGCGAAAGTAACCAAGATCGAGCGTCTAAGACTTACGGTTCAAGAATTAGCCTCAGAAACAGTGGGAAACAGTGCTTCTATACTAATTGCCAGGCGCTGAGACGAATGCCGCCAAGATCGAGCGTCTATGACTTACGGTTCAAGAATTAGCCTCAGAAACAGTGGTTTTGAACATGCTGCCAATAGCTCGCCTGGGAAACATCCAGAGAAGTCCAAGATAGTGTTTTTTAGACTGGCTGCCACGAGCTGAAACGAATGCAACCAAGAGCGAGCGTCTGTGACTTACGGTTCAAGAGTTATTCACAGAAACATGGTTCTGAACTTTGCTGCCAGCCGCGAAAGCGAAAGTAACCAAGATCGAGCGTCTAGGATTTACTTGTCAATAGCTCGCCTGGGAAACATCCAGAGAAGTCAAAGACAGTGCTTCTATACTAATTGCCAGGCGCTGAGACGAATGCCGCCAAGATCGAGCGTCTAAGACTTACGGTTCAAGAATTAGCCTCAGAAACAGTGGGAAACAGTGCTTCTATACTAATTGCCAGGCGCTGAGACGAATGCCGCCAAGATCGAGCGTCTATGACTTACGGTTCAAGAATTAGCCTCAGAAACAGTGGTTTTGAACATGCTGCCAATAGCTCGCCTGGGAAACATCCAGAGAAGTCCAAGATAGTGTTTTTTAGACTGGCTGCCACGAGCTGAAACGAATGCAACCAAGAGCGAGCGTCTGTGACTTACGGTTCAAGAGTTATTCACAGAAACATGGTTCTGAACTTTGCTGCCAGCCGCGAAAGCGAAAGTAACCAAGATCGAGCGTCTAGGATTTACTTGTCAATAGCTCGCCTGGGAAACATCCAGAGAAGTCAAAGACAGTGCTTCTATACTAATTGCCAGGCGCTGAGACGAATGCCGCCAAGATCGAGCGTCTAAGACTTACGGTTCAAGAATTAGCCTCAGAAACAGTGGGAAACAGTGTTTCTATACTAATTGCCAGGCGCTGAGACGAATGCCGCCAAGATCAAGCGTCAAAGACTTACGGTTCAAGAATTAGCCTCAGAAACAGTGGGAAACAGTGCTTTTATACTAATTGCCAGGCGCTGAGACGAATGCCGCCAAGATCGAGCGTCTATGACTTACGGTTCAAGAATTAGCCTCAGAAACAGTGGTTCTGAACATGCTGCCAATAGCTCGCCTGGGAAACATCCAGAGAAGTCCAAGATAGTGTTTTTTTAGACTGGCTGCCACGAGCTGAAACGAATGCAGCCAAGAGCGAGCGTCTGTGACTTACGGTTCAAGAGTTATTCACAGAAACATGGTTCTGAACTTTGCTGCCAGCCGCGAAAGCAAAAGTAACCAAGATCGAGCGTCTAGGATTTACTTGTCAATAGCTCGCCTGGGAAACATCCAGAGAAGTCAAAGACAGTGCTTCTACACTAATTGCCAGGCGCTGAGACGAATGCCGCCAAGATCAAGCGTCTAAGACTTACGATTCAAGAATTAGCCTCAGAAACAGTGGGAAACAGTGATTCTATACTAATTGCCAGGCGCTTAGACGAATGCCGCCAAGATCGAGCGTCTATGACCTACGGTTCAAGAATTAGCCTCAGAAACAGTGGTTCTGAACATGCTGCCAATAGCTCGCCTGGGAAACATCCAGAGAAGTCCAAGATAATGTTTTTTAGACTGGCTGCCACGAGCTGAAACGAATGCAACCAAGAGCGAGCGTCTGTGACTTACGGTTCAAGAGTTATTCACAGAAACATGGTTCTGAACTTTGCTGCCAGCCGCGAAAGCGAAAATAACCAAGATCGAGCGTCTAGGATTTACTTGTCAATAGCTCGCCTGGGAAACATCCAGAGAAGTCAAAGACAGTGCTTCTATACTATTTGCCAGGCGCTGAGACGAATGCCGCCAAGATCGAGCGTCTAAGACTTACGGTTCAAGAATTAGCCTCAGAAACAGTGGGAAACAGTGTTTCTATACTAATTGACAGGCGCTGAGACGAATGCCGCCAAGATCAAGCGTCAAAGACTTACGGTTCAAGAATTAGCCTCAGAAACAGTGGGAAACAGTGCTTTTATACTAATTGCCAGGCGCTGAGACGAATGCCGCCAAAATCGAGCGTCTATGACTTACGGTTCAAGAATTAGCCTCAGAAACAGTGGTTCTGAACATGCTGCCAATAGCTCACCTGGGAAACATCCAGAGAAGTCCAAGATAGTGTTTTTTAGACTGGCTGCCACGAGCTGAAACGAATGCAGCCAAGGATTTACTTGTCAATAGCTCGCCTGGGAAACATCCAGTGAAGTCAAAGACAGTGCTTCTATACTAATTGCCAGGCGCTGAGACGAATGCCGCCAAGATCGAGCGTCTATGACTTACGGTTCAAGAATTAGCCTCAGAAACAGTGGTTTTGAACATGCTGCCAATAGCTCGCCTGGGAAACATCCAGAGAAGTCCAAGATTAGTGTTTTTTAGACTGGCTGCCACGAGCTGAAACGAATGCAACCAAGAGCGAGCGTCTGTGACTTACGGTTCAAGAGTTATTCACAGAAACATGGTTCTGAACTTTGCTGCCAGCCGCGAAAGCGAAAGTAACCAAGATCGAGCGTCTAGGATTTACTTGTCAATAGCTCGCCTGGGAAACAGCCAGAGAAGTCAAAGACAGTGCTTCTATACTAATTGCCAGGCGCTGAGACGAATGCCGCCAAGATCGAGCGTCTAAGACTTACGGTTCAAGAATTAGCTTCAGAAACAGTGGGAAACAGTGTGTCTATACTAATTGCCAGGCGCTGAGACGAATGCCGCCAAGATCAAGCGTCAAAGACTTACGGTTCAAGAATTAGCCTCAGAAACAGTGGTTCTAAACATGCTGCCAATAGCTCGCCTGGGAAACATCCAGAGAAGTCCAAGATAGTGTTTTTTAGACTGGCTGCCACGAGCTGAAACGAATGCAACCAAGAGCGAGCGTCTGTGACTTACGGTTCAAGAGTTATTCACAGAAACATGGTTCTGAACTTTGCTGCCAGCCGCGAAAGCGAAAGTAACCAAGATCGAGCGTCTAGGATTTACTTGTCAATAGCTCGCCTGCGAAACATCCAGAGAAGTCAAAGACAGTGCTTCTATACTAATTGCCAGGCGCTGAGACGAATGCCGCCAAGATCTAGCGTCTATGACTTACGGTTCAAGAATTAGCATCAGAAACAGTGGGAAACAGTGCTTCTATACTAATTGCCATGCGCTGAGACGAATGCCGCCAAGATCGAGCGTCTATGACTTACGGTTCAAGAATTAGCCTCAGAAACATTGGTTCTGAACATGCTGCCAATAGCTCGCCTGGGAAACATCCAGAGAAGTCCAAGATAGTGTTTTTTAGACTGGCTGCCACGAGCTGAAACGAATGCAGCCAAGAGCGAGCGTCTATTACTTACGGTTCAAGAGTTATTCACAGAAACATGGTTCTGAACTTTGCTGCCAGCCGCGAAAGCGAAAATAACCAAGATCGAGCCTCTAGGATTTACTTGTCAATAGCTCGCCTGGGAAACATCCAGTGAAGTCAAAGACAGTGATTCTATACTAATTGCCAGGCGCTGAGACGAATGCCGCCAAGATCGAGCGTCTATGACTTACGGTTCAAGAATTAGCCTCAGAAACAGTGGGAAACAGTGCTTCTATACTAATTTCCAGGCGCTGAGACGAATGCCGCCAAGATCGAGCGTCTATGACTTACGGTTCAAGAATTAGCCTCAGAAACAGTGATTCTGAACATGCTGCCAATAGCTCGCCTGGGAAACATCCAGAGAAGTCCAAGATAGTGTTTTTTAGACTGGCTGCCACGAGCTGAAACGAATGCAGCCAAGAGCGAGCGTCTGTCACTTACGGTTCAAGATTTATTCACAGAAACATGGTTCTGAACTTTGCTGCCAGCCGCGAAAGCGAAAGTAACCAAGATCGAGCGTCTAGGATTTACTTGTCAATAGCTCGCCTGGGAAACATCCAGATAAGTCAAAGACAGTGCTTCTATACTAATTGCCAGGCGCTGAGACGAATGCCGCCAAGATCAAGCGTCTAAGACTTACGGTTCAAGAATTAGCCTCAGAAACAGTGGGAAACAGTGCTTCTATACTAATTGCCAGGCGCTGAGACGAATGCCGCCAAGATCGAGCGTCTATGACTTACGGTTCAAGAATTAGCCTCAGAAACAGTGGTTTTGAACATGCTGCCAATAGCTCGCCTGGGAAACATCCAGAGAAGTCCAAGATAGTGTTTTTTAGACTGGCTGCCACGATCTGAAACGAATGCAACCAAGAGCGAGCGTCTGTGACTTACGGTTCAAGAGTTATTCGCAGAAACATGGTTCTGAACTTTGCTGCCAGCCGCGAAAGCGAAAATAACCAAGATCGAGCGTCTAGGATTTACTTGTCAATAGCTCGCCTGGGAAACATCCAGAGAAGTCAAAGACAGTGCTTCTATACTAATTGCCAGGCGCTGAGACAAATGCCGCCAAGATCGAGCGTCTATGACTTACGGTTCAAGAATTAGCCTCAGAAACAGTGGTTCTGAACATGCTGCCAATAGCTCGCCTGGGAAACATCCAGAGAAGTCCAAGATAGTGTTTTTTAGACTGGCTGCCACGAGCTGAAACGAATGCAGCCAAGAGCGAGCGTCTGTGACTTACGGTTAAAGAGTTATTCACAGAAACATGGTTCTGAACTTTGCTGCCAGCCGCGAAAGCGAAAATAACCAAGATCGAGCGTCTAGGATTTACTTGTCAATAGCTCGCCTGCGAAACATCCAGAGAAGTCAAAGACAGTGCTTCTATACTAATTGCCAGGCGCTGAGATGAATGCCGCCAAGATCGAGCGTCTAAGACTTACGGTTCAAGAATTAGCCTCAGAAACAGTGGGAAACAGTGTTTCTATACTAATTGCCAGGCGCTGAGACGAATGCCGCCAAGATCGAGCGTCTATGACTTACGGTTCAAGAATTAGCCTCAGAAACAGTGGTTCTGAACATGCTGCCAATAGCTCACCTGGGAAACATCCAGAGAAGTCCAAGATAGTGTTTTTTAGACTGGCTGCCACGAGCTGAAACGAATGCAGCCAAGAGCGAGCGTCTGTCACTTACGGTTCAAGATTTATTCACAGAAACATGGTTCTGAACTTTGCTGCCAGCCGCGAAAGCGAAAGTAACCAAGATCGAGCGTCTAGGATTTACTTGTCAATAGCTCGCCTGGGAAACATCCAGATAAGTCAAAGACAGTGCTTCTATACTAATTGCCAGGCGCTGAGACGAATGCCGCCAAGATCAAGCGTCTAAGACTTACGGTTCAAGAATTAGCCTCAGAAACAGTGGGAAACAGTGCTTCTATACTAATTGCCAGGCGCTGAGACGAATGCCGCCAAGATCGAGCGTCTATGACTTACGGTTCAAGAATTAGCCTCAGAAACAGTGGTTTTGAACATGCTGCCAATAGCTCGCCTGGGAAACATCCAGAGAAGTCCAAGATAGTGTTTTTTAGACTGGCTGCCACGATCTGAAACGAATGCAACCAAGAGCGAGCGTCTGTGACTTACGGTTCAAGAGTTATTCACAGAAACATGGTTCTGAACTTTGCTGCCAGCCGCGAAAGCGAAAGTAACCAAGATCGAGCGTCTAGGATTTACTTGTCAATAGCTCGCCTGAGAAACATCCAGAGAAGTCAAAGACAGTGCTTCTATACTAATTGCCAGGCGCTGAGACGAATGCCGCCAAGATCGAGCGTCTAAGACTTACGGTTCAAGAATTAGCCTCAGAAACAGTGGGAAACAGTGTTTCTATACTAATTGCCAGGCGCTGAGACGAATGCCGCCAAGATCAAGCGTCAAAGACTTACGGTTCAAGAATTAGCCTCAGAAACAGTGGGAAACAGTGCTTTTATACTAATTGCCAGGCGCTGAGACGAATGCCGCCGAGATCGAGCGTCTATGACTTACGGTTCAAGAATTAGCCTCAGAAACAGTGGTTCTAAACATGCTGCCAATAGCTCGCCTGGGAAACATCCAGAGAAGTCCAAGATAGTGTTTTTTAGACTGGCTGCCACGAGCTGAAACCAATGCAACCAAGAGCGAGCGTCTGTGACTTACGGTTCAAGAGTTATTCACAGAAACATGGTTCTGAACTTTGCTGCCAATAGCTCACCTGGGAAAGATCCAGAGAAGTCCAATATAGTGTTTTTTAGACTGGCTGCCACGAGCTGAAACGAATGCAGCCAAGAGCGAGCGTCTGTCACTTACGGTTCAAGATTTATTCACAGAAACATGGTTCTGAACTTTGCTGCCAGCCGCGAAAGCGAAAGTAACCAAGATCGAGCGTCTAGGATTTACTTGTCAATAGCTCGCCTGGGAAACATCCAGATAAGTCAAAGACAGTGCTTCTATACTAATTGCCAGGCGCTGAGACGAATGCCGCCAAGATCAAGCGTCTAAGACTTACGGTTCAAGAATTAGCCTCAGAAACAGTGGGAAACAGTGCTTCTATACTAATTGCCAGGCGCTGAGACGAATGCCGCCAAGATCGAGCGTCTATGACTTACGGTTCAAGAATTAGCCTCAGAAACAGTGGTTCTGAACATGCTGCCAATAGCTCGCCTGGGAAACATCCAGAGAAGTCCAAGATAGTGTTTTTTTAGACTGGCTGCCACGAGCTGAAACGAATGCAGCCAAGAGCGAGCGTCTGTGACTTACGGTTCAAGAGTTATTCACAGAAACATGGTTCTGAACTTTGCTGCCAGCCGCGAAAGCAAAAGTAACCAAGATCGAGCGTCTAGGATTTACTTGTCAATAGCTCGCCTGGGAAACATCCAGAGAAGTCAAAGACAGTGCTTCTACACTAATTGCCAGGCGCTGAGACGAATGCCGCCAAGATCAAGCGTCTAAGACTTACGATTCAAGAATTAGCCTCAGAAACAGTGGGAAACAGTGATTCTATACTAATTGCCAGGCGCTTAGACGAATGCCGCCAAGATCGAGCGTCTATGACTTACGGTTCAAGAATTAGCCTCAGAAACAGTGGTTCTGAACATGCTGCCAATAGCTCGCCTGGGAAACATCCAGAGAAGTCCAAGATAATGTTTTTTAGACTGGCTGCCACGAGCTGAAACGAATGCAACCAAGAGCGAGCGTCTGTGACTTACGGTTCAAGAGTTATTCACAGAAACATGGTTCTGAACTTTGCTGCCAGCCGCGAAAGCGAAAATAACCAAGATCGAGCGTCTAGGATTTACTTGTCAATAGCTCGCCTGGGAAACATCCAGAGAAGTCAAAGACAGTGCTTCTATACTATTTGCCAGGCGCTGAGACGAATGCCGCCAAGATCGAGCGTCTAAGACTTACGGTTCAAGAATTAGCCTCAGAAACAGTGGGAAACAGTGTTTCTATACTAATTGACAGGTGCTGAGACGAATGCCGCCAAGATCAAGCGTCAAAGACTTACGGTTCAAGAATTAGCCTCAGAAACAGTGGGAAACAGTGCTTTTATACTAATTGCCAGGCGCTGAGACGAATGCCGCCAAAATCGAGCGTCTATGACTTACGGTTCAAGAATTAGCCTCAGAAACAGTGGTTCTGAACATGCTGCCAATAGCTCACCTGGGAAACATCCAGAGAAGTCCAAGATAGTGTTTTTTAGACTGGCTGCCACGAGCTGAAACGAATGCAGCCAAGAGCGAGCGTCTGTCACTTACGGTTCAAGATTTATTCACAGAAACATGGTTCTGAACTTTGCTGCCAGCCGCGAAAGCGAAAGTAACCAAGATCGAGCGTCTAAGACTTACGGTTCAAGAATTAGCCTCAGAAACAGTGGGAAACAGTGCTTCTATACTAATTGCCAGGCGCTGAGACGAATGCCGCCAAGATCGAGCGTCTATGACTTACGGTTCAAGAATTAGCCTCAGAAACAGTGGTTTTGAACATGCTGCCAATAGCTCGCCTGGGAAACATCCAGAGAAGTCCAAGATAGTGTTTTTTAGACTGGCTGCCACGAGCTGAAACGAATGCAACCAAGAGCGAGCGTCTGTGACTTACGGTTCAAGAGTTATTCACAGAAACATGGTTCTGAACTTTGCTGCCAGCCGCGAAAGCGAAAGTAACCAAGATCGAGCGTCTAGGATTTACTTGTCAATAGCTCGCCTGGGAAACATCCAGAGAAGTCAAAGACAGTGCTTCTATACTAATTGCCAGGCGCTGAGACGAATGCCGCCAAGATCGAGCGTCTAAGACTTACGGTTCAGGAATTAGCCTCAGAAACAGTGGGAAACAGTGCTTCTATACTAATTGCCAGGCGCTGAGACGAATGCCGCCAAGATCGAGCGTCTATGACTTACGGTTCAAGAATTAGCCTCAGAAACAGTGGTTTTGAACATGCTGCCAATAGCTCGCCTGGGAAACATCCAGAGAAGTCCAAGATAGTGTTTTTTAGACTGGCTGCCACGAGCTGAAACGAATGCAACCAAGAGCGAGCGTCTGTGACTTACGGTTCAAGAGTTATTCACAGAAACATGGTTCTGAACTTTGCTGCCAGCCGCGAAAGCGAAAGTAACCAAGATCGAGCGTCTAGGATTTACTTGTCAATAGCTCGCCTGGGAAACATCCAGAGAAGTCAAAGACAGTGCTTCCATACTAATTGCCAGGCGCTGAGACGAATGCCGCCAAGATCGAGCGTCTAAGACTTACGGTTCAAGAATTAGCCTCAGAAACAGTGGGAAACAGTGTTTCTATACTAATTGCCAGGCGCTGAGACGAATGCCGCCAAGATCAAGCGTCAAAGACTTACGGTTCAAGAATTAGCCTCAGAAACAGTGGGAAACAGTGCTTTTATACTAATTGCCAGGCGCTGAGACGAATGCCGCCAAGATCGAGCGTCTATGACTTACGGTTCAAGAATTAGCCTCAGAAACAGTGGTTCTGAACATGCTGCCAATAGCTCGCCTGGGAAACATCCAGAGAAGTCCAAGATAGTGTTTTTTTAGACTGGCTGCCACGAGCTGAAACGAATGCAGCCAAGAGCGAGCGTCTGTGACTTACGGTTCAAGAGTTATTCACAGAAACATGGTTCTGAACTTTGCTGCCAGCCGCGAAAGCAAAAGTAACCAAGATCGAGCGTCTAGGATTTACTTGTCAATAGCTCGCCTGGGAAACATCCAGAGAAGTCAAAGACAGTGCTTCTACACTAATTGCCAGGCGCTGAGACGAATGCCGCCAAGATCAAGCGTCTAAGACTTACGATTCAAGAATTAGCCTCAGAAACAGTGGGAAACAGTGATTCTATACTAATTGCCAGGCGCTTAGACGAATGCCGCCAAGATCGAGCGTCTATGACTTACGGTTCAAGAATTAGCCTCAGAAACAGTGGTTCTGATCATGCTGCCAATAGCTCACCTGGGAAACATCCAGAGAAGTCCAAGATAGTGTTTTTTAGACTGGCTGCCACGAGCTGAAACGAATGCAGCCAAGAGCGAGCGTCTGTGACTTACGGTTCAAGAGTTATTCGCAGAAACATGGTTCTGAACTTTGCTGCCAGCCGCGAAAGCGAAAATAACCAAGATCGAGCGTCTAGGATTTACTTGTCAATAGCTCGCCTGGGAAACATCCAGAGAAGTCAAAGAGAGTGCTTCTATACTAATTGCCAGGCGCTGAGACAAATGCCGCCAAGATCGAGCGTCTATGACTTACGGTTCAAGAATTAGCCTCAGAAACAGTGGTTCTGAACATGCTGCCAATAGCTCGCCTGGGAAACATCCAGAGAAGTCCAAGATAGTGTTTTTTAGACTGGCTGCCACGAGCTGAAACGAATGCAGCCAAGAGCGAGCGTCTGTGACTTACGGTTCAAGAGTTATTCACAGAAACATGGTTCTGAACTTTGCTGCCAGCCGCGAAAGCGAAAATAACCAAGATCGAGCGTCTAGGATTTACTTGTCAATAGCTCGCCTGCGAAATATCCAGAGAAGTCAAAGACAGTGCTTCTATACTAATTGCCAGGCGCTGAGATGAATGCCGCCAAGATCGAGCGTCTAAGACTTACGGTTCAAGAATTAGCCTCAGAAACAGTGGGAAACAGTGTTTCTATACTAATTGCCTGGCGCTGAGACGAATGCCGCCGAGATCGAGCGTCTATGACTTACGGTTCAAGAATTAGCCTCAGAAACAGTGGTTCTGAACATGCTGCCAATAGCTCACCTGGGAAACATCCAGAGAAGTCCAAGATAGTGTTTTTTAGACTGGCTGCCACGAGCTGAAACGAATGCAGCCAAGAGCGAGCGTCTATTACTTACGGTTCAAGAGTTATTCACAGAAACATGGTTCAGAACTTTGCTGCCAGCCGCGAAAGCGAAAATAACCAAGATCGAGCGTCTAGGATTTACTTGTCAATAGCTCGCCTGGGAAACATCCAGTGAAGTCAAAGACAGTGCTTCTATACTAATTGCCAGGCGCTGAGACGAATGCCGCCAAGATCGAGCGTCTATGACTTACGGTTCAAGAATTAGCCTCAGAAACAGTGGTTTTGAACATGCTGCCAATAGCTCGCCTGGGAAACATCCAGAGAAGTCCAAGATAGTGTTTTTTAGACTGGCTGCCACGAGCTGAAACGAATGCAACCAAGAGCGAGCGTCTGTGACTTACGGTTCAAGAGTTATTCACAGAAACATGGTTCTGAACTTTGCTGCCAGCCGCGAAAGCGAAAGTAACCAAGATCGAGCGTCTAGGATTTACTTGTCAATAGCTCGCCTGCGAAACATCCAGAGAAGTCAAAGACAGTGCTTCCATACTAATTGCCAGGCGCTGAGACGAATGCCGCCAAGATCTAGCGTCTATGACTTACGGTTCAAGAATTAGCATCAGAAACAGTGGGAAACAGTGCTTCTATACTAATTTCCAGGCGCTGAGACGAATGCCGCCAAGATCGAGCGTCTATGACTTACGGTTCAAGAATTAGCCTCAGAAACAGTGATTCTGAACATGCTGCCAATAGCTCGCCTGGGAAACATCCAGAGAAGTCCAAGATAGTGTTTTTTAGACTGGCTGCCACGAGCTGAAACGAATGCAGCCAAGAGCGAGCGTCTGTCACTTACGGTTCAAGATTTATTCACAGAAACATGGTTCTGAACTTTGCTGCCAGCCGCGAAAGCGAAAGTAACCAAGATCGAGCGTCTAGGATTTACTTGTCAATAGCTCGCCTGGGAAACATCCAGATAAGTCAAAGACAGTGCTTCTATACTAATTGCCAGGCGCTGAGACGAATGCCGCCAAGATCAAGCGTCTAAGACTTACGGTTCAAGAATTAGCCTCAGAAACAGTGGGAAACAGTGCTTCTATACTAATTGCCAGGCGCTGAGACGAATGCCGCCAAGATCGAGCGTCTATGACTTACGGTTCAAGAATTAGCCTCAGAAACAGTGGTTCTGAACATGCTGCCAATAGCTCACCTGGGAAACATCCAGAGAAGTCCAAGATAGTGTTTTTTAGACTGGCTGCCACGAGCTGAAACGAATGCAGCCAAGAGCGAGCGTCTGTCACTTACGGTTCAAGATTTATTCACAGAAACATGGTTCTGAACTTTGCTGCCAGCCGCGAAAGCGAAAGTAACCAAGATCGAGCGTCTAAGATTTACTTGTCAATAGCTCGACTGGGAAACATCCAGATAAGTCAAAGACAGTGCTTCTATACTAATTGCCAGGCGCTGAGACGAATGCCGCCAAGATCAAGCGTCTAAGACTTACGGTTCAAGAATTAGCCTCAGAAACAGTGGGAAACAGTGCTTCTATACTAATTGCCTGGCGCTGAGACGAATGCCGCCAAGATCGAGCGTCTATGACTTACGGTTCAAGAATTAGCCTCAGAAACAGTGGTTTTGAACATGCTGCCAATAGCTCGCCTGGGAAACATCCAGAGAAGTCCAAGATAGTGTTTTTTAGACTGGCTGCCACGATCTGAAACGAATGCAACCAAGAGCGAGCGTCTGTGACTTACGGTTCAAGAGTTATTCACAGAAACATGGTTCTGAACTTTGCTGCCAGCCGCGAAAGCGAAAGTAACCAAGATCGAGCGTCTAGGATTTACTTGTCAATAGCTCGCCTGAGAAACATCCAGAGAAGTCAAAGACAGTGCTTCTATACTAATTGCCAGGCGCTGAGACGAATGCCGCCAAGATCGAGCGTCTAAGACTTACGGTTCAAGAATTAGCCTCAGAAACAGTGGGAAACAGTGTTTCTATACTAATTGCCAGGCGCTGAGACGAATGCCGCCAAGATCAAGCGTCAAAGACTTACGGTTCAAGAATTAGCCTCAGAAACAGTGGGAAACAGTGCTTTTATACTAATTGCCAGGCGCTGAGACGAATGCCGCCAAGATCGAGCGTCTATGACTTACGGTTCAAGAATTAGCCTCAGAAACAGTGGTTCTAAACATGCTGCCAATAGCTCGCCTGGGAAACATCCAGAGAAGTCCAAGATAGTGTTTTTTAGACTGGCTGCCACGAGCTGAAACCAATGCAACCAAGAGCGAGCGTCTGTGACTTACGGTTCAAGAGTTATTCACAGAAACATGGTTCTGAACTTTGCTGCCAGCCGCGAAAGCGAAAATAACCAAGATCGAGCGTCTAGGATTTACTTGTCAATAGCCCGCCTGCGAAACATCCAGAGAAGTCAAAGACAGTGCTTCTATACTAATTGCCAGGCGCTGAGATGAATGCCGCCAAGATCGAGCGTCTAAGACTTACGGTTCAAGAATTAGCCTCAGAAACAGTGGGAAACAGTGTTTCTATACTAATTGCCAGGCGCTGAGACGAATGCCGCCAAGATCGAGCGTCTATGACTTACGGTTCAAGAATTAGCCTCAGAAACAGTGGTTCTGAACATGCTGCCAATAGCTCACCTGGGAAAGATCCAGAGAAGTCCAAGATAGTGTTTTTTAGACTGGCTGCCACGAGCTGAAACGAATGCAGCCAAGAGCGAGCGTCTGTCACTTACGGTTCAAGATTTATTCACAGAAACATGGTTCTGAACTTTGCTGCCAGCCGCGAAAGCGAAAGTAACCAAGATCGAGCGTCTAGGATTTACTTGTCAATAGCTCGCCTGGGAAACATCCAGAGAAGTCAAAGACAGTGCTTCTACACTAATTGCCAGGCGCTGAGACGAATGCAGCCAAGATCAAGCGTCTAAGACTTACGATTCAAGAATTAGCCTCAGAAACAGTGGGAAACAGTGATTCTATACTAATTGCCAGGCGCTTAGACGAATGCCGCCAAGATCGAGCGTCTATGACTTACGGTTCAAGAATTAGCCTCAGAAACAGTGGTTCTGAACATGCTGCCAATAGCTCGCCTGGGAAACATCCAGAGAAGTCCAAGATAATGTTTTTTAGACTGGCTGCCACGAGCTGAAACGAATGCAACCAAGAGCGAGCGTCTGTGACTTACGGTTCAAGAGTTATTCACAGAAACATGGTTCTGAACTTTGCTGCCAGCCGCGAAAGCGAAAATAACCAAGATCGAGCGTCTAGGATTTACTTGTCAATAGCTCGCCTGGGAAACATCCAGAGAAGTCAAAGACAGTGCTTCTATACTATTTGCCAGGCGCTGAGACGAATGCCGCCAAGATCGAGCGTCTAAGACTTACGGTTCAAGAATTAGCCTCAGAAACAGTGGGAAACAGTGTTTCTATACTAATTGACAGGCGCTGAGACGAATGCCGCCAAGATCAAGCGTCAAAGACTTACGGTTCAAGAATTAGCCTCAGAAACAGTGGGAAACAGTGCTTTTA
>NW_027463112.1:0-38169 GCF_050947455.1 Rhinoderma darwinii
TTCGTCTCAGCGCCAGGCAATTAGTATAGGAGCACTGTGTTTGACTTCTCTGGATGTTTCCCAGGCGAGTTATTGACAAGTAAATCCTAGACGCTCGATCTTGGTTATTTTCGCTTTCGCGGCTGGCAGTAAAAGAACCATGTTTCTGTGAATAACTCCTGAACCGTAAGTCCTAGACGCTCGCTCTTGGCTGCATTCGATTCAGCTCGTGGCAGCCAGTCTAAAAAACACTATCTTGGACTTCTCTGCATGTTCCTAAGGCAAATGTTTCTAAAGCTAATTCTTGAACCGTAAGTCCTAGACGCTCGATCTTGGCGGCATTCGTCTCAGCGCCAGGCAATTAGTATAGGAGCACTGTGTTTGACTTCTCTGGATGTTTCCCAGGCGAGTTATTGACAAGTAAATCCTAGACGCTCGATCTTGGTTATTTTCGCTTTCGCGGCTGGCAGTAAAAGAACCATGTTTCTGTGAATAACTCCTGAACCGTAAGTCCTAGACGCTCGCTCTTGGCTGCATTCGATTCAGCTCGTGGCAGCCAGTCTAAAAAACACTATCTTGGACTTCTCTGCTTGTTTCCCAGGCGAGCAATTGGCAGCATGTTCAGAACCATGTTTCTGTGAATAACTCCTGAACCGTAAGTCCTAGACGCTCGCTCTTGGCTGCATTCGATTCAGCTCGTGGCAGCCAGTCTAAAAAACACTATCTTGGACTTCTCTGCATGTTTCCCAGGCGAGCAATTGGCAGCATGTTCAGAACCATGTTTCTGTGAATAACTCCTGAACCGTAAGTCCTAGACGCTCGCTCTTGGCTGCATTCGATTCAGCTCGTGGCAGCCAGTCTAAAAAACACTATCTTGGACTTCTCTGCATGTTCCTAAGGCAAATGTTTCTAAAGCTAATTCTTGAACCGTAAGTCCTAGACGCTCGATCTTGGCGGCATTCGTCTCAGCGCCAGGCAATTAGTATAGGAGCACTGTGTTTGACTTCTCTGGATGTTTCCCAGGCGAGTTATTGACAAGTAAATCCTAGACGCTCGATCTTGGTTATTTTCGCTTTCGCGGCTGGCAGTAAAAGAACCATGTTTCTGTGAATAACTCCTGAACCGTAAGTCCTAGACGCTCGCTCTTGGCTGCATTCGATTCAGCTCGTGGCAGCCAGTCTAAAAAACACTATCTTGGACTTCTCTGCTTGTTTCCCAGGCGAGCAATTGGCAGCATGTTCAGAACCATGTTTCTGTGAATAACTCCTGAACCGTAAGTCCTAGACGCTCGCTCTTGGCTGCATTCGATTCAGCTCGTGGCAGCCAGTCTAAAAAACACTATCTTGGACTTCTCTGCATGTTTCCCAGGCGAGCAATTGGCAGCATGTTCAGAACCATGTTTCTGTGAATAACTCCTGAACCGTAAGTCCTAGACGCTCGCTCTTGGCTGCATTCGATTCAGCTCGTGGCAGCCAGTCTAAAAAACACTATCTTGGACTTCTCTGCATGTTCCTAAGGCAAATGTTTCTAAAGCTAATTCTTGAACCGTAAGTCCTAGACGCTCGATCTTGGCGGCATTCGTCTCAGCGCCACGCAATTAGTATAGGAGCACTGTGTTTGACTTCTCTGGATGTTTCCCAGGCGAGTTATTGACAAGTAAATCCTAGACGCTCGATCTTGGTTATTTTCGCTTTCGCGGCTGGCAGTAAAAGAACCATGTTTCTGTGAATAACTCCTGAACCGTAAGTCCTAGACGCTCGCTCTTGGCTGCATTCGATTCAGCTCGTGGCAGCCAGTCTAAAAAACACTATCTTGGACTTCTCTGCTTGTTTCCCAGGCGAGCAATTGGCAGCATGTTCAGAACCATGTTTCTGTGAATAACTCCTGAACCGTAAGTCCTAGACGCTCGCTCTTGGCTGCATTCGATTCAGCTCGTGGCAGCCAGTCTAAAAAACACTATCTTGGACTTCTCTGCATGTTTCCCAGGCGAGCAATTGGCAGCATGTTCAGAACCATGTTTCTGTGAATAACTCCTGAACCGTAAGTCCTAGACGCTCGCTCTTGGCTGCATTCGATTCAGCTCGTGGCAGCCAGTCTAAAAACACTATCTTGGACTTCTCTGCATGTTCCTAAGGCAAATGTTTCTAAAGCTAATTCTTGAACCGTAAGTCCTAGACGCTCGATCTTGGCGGCATTCGTCTCAGCGCCACGCAATTAGTATAGGAGCACTGTGTTTGACTTCTCTGGATGTTTCCCAGGCGAGTTATTGACAAGTAAATCCTAGACGCTCGATCTTGGTTATTTTCGCTTTCGCGGCTGGCAGTAAAAGAACCATGTTTCTGTGAATAACTCCTGAACCGTAAGTCCTAGACGCTCGCTCTTGGCTGCATTCGATTCAGCTCGTGGCAGCCAGTCTAAAAAACACTATCTTGGACTTCTCTGCATGTTTCCCAGGCGAGCAATTGGCAGCATGTTCAGAACCATGTTTCTGTGAATAACTCCTGAACCGTAAGTCCTAGACGCTCGCTCTTGGCTGCATTCGATTCAGCTCGTGGCAGCCAGTCTAAAAAACACTATCTTGGACTTCTCTGCATGTTCCTAAGGCAAATGTTTCTAAAGCTAATTCTTGAACCGTAAGTCCTAGACGCTCGATCTTGGCGGCATTCGTCTCAGCGCCAGGCAATTAGTATAGGAGCACTGTGTTTGACTTCTCTGGATGTTTCCCAGGCGAGTTATTGACAAGTAAATCCTAGACGCTCGATCTTGGTTATTTTCGCTTTCGCGGCTGGCAGTAAAAGAACCATGTTTCTGTGAATAACTCCTGAACCGTAAGTCCTAGACGCTCGCTCTTGGCTGCATTCGATTCAGCTCGTGGCAGCCAGTCTAAAAAACACTATCTTGGACTTCTCTGCATGTTCCTAAGGCAAATGTTTCTAAAGCTAATTCTTGAACCGTAAGTCCTAGACGCTCGATCTTGGCGGCATTCGTCTCAGCGCCAGGCAATTAGTATAGGAGCACTGTGTTTGACTTCTCTGGATGTTTCCCAGGCGAGTTATTGACAAGTAAATCCTAGACGCTCGATCTTGGTTATTTTCGCTTTCGCGGCTGGCAGTAAAAGAACCATGTTTCTGTGAATAACTCCTGAACCGTAAGTCCTAGACGCTCGCTCTTGGCTGCATTCGATTCAGCTCGTGGCAGCCAGTCTAAAAAACACTATCTTGGACTTCTCTGCTTGTTTCCCAGGCGAGCAATTGGCAGCATGTTCAGAACCATGTTTCTGTGAATAACTCCTGAACCGTAAGTCCTAGACGCTCGCTCTTGGCTGCATTCGATTCAGCTCGTGGCAGCCAGTCTAAAAAACACTATCTTGGACTTCTCTGCATGTTTCCCAGGCGAGCAATTGGCAGCATGTTCAGAACCATGTTTCTGTGAATAACTCCTGAACCGTAAGTCCTAGACGCTCGCTCTTGGCTGCATTCGATTCAGCTCGTGGCAGCCAGTCTAAAAAACACTATCTTGGACTTCTCTGCATGTTCCTAAGGCAAATGTTTCTAAAGCTAATTCTTGAACCGTAAGTCCTAGACGCTCGATCTTGGCGGCATTCGTCTCAGCGCCAGGCAATTAGTATAGGAGCACTGTGTTTGACTTCTCTGGATGTTTCCCAGGCGAGTTATTGACAAGTAAATCCTAGACGCTCGATCTTGGTTATTTTCGCTTTCGCGGCTGGCAGTAAAAGAACCATGTTTCTGTGAATAACTCCTGAACCGTAAGTCCTAGACGCTCGCTCTTGGCTGCATTCGATTCAGCTCGTGGCAGCCAGTCTAAAAAACACTATCTTGGACTTCTCTGCTTGTTTCCCAGGCGAGCAATTGGCAGCATGTTCAGAACCATGTTTCTGTGAATAACTCCTGAACCGTAAGTCCTAGACGCTCGCTCTTGGCTGCATTCGATTCAGCTCGTGGCAGCCAGTCTAAAAAACACTATCTTGGACTTCTCTGCATGTTTCCCAGGCGAGCAATTGGCAGCATGTTCAGAACCATGTTTCTGTGAATAACTCCTGAACCGTAAGTCCTAGACGCTCGCTCTTGGCTGCATTCGATTCAGCTCGTGGCAGCCAGTCTAAAAAACACTATCTTGGACTTCTCTGCATGTTCCTAAGGCAAATGTTTCTAAAGCTAATTCTTGAACCGTAAGTCCTAGACGCTCGATCTTGGCGGCATTCGTCTCAGCGCCACGCAATTAGTATAGGAGCACTGTGTTTGACTTCTCTGGATGTTTCCCAGGCGAGTTATTGACAAGTAAATCCTAGACGCTCGATCTTGGTTATTTTCGCTTTCGCGGCTGGCAGTAAAAGAACCATGTTTCTGTGAATAACTCCTGAACCGTAAGTCCTAGACGCTCGCTCTTGGCTGCATTCGATTCAGCTCGTGGCAGCCAGTCTAAAAAACACTATCTTGGACTTCTCTGCTTGTTTCCCAGGCGAGCAATTGGCAGCATGTTCAGAACCATGTTTCTGTGAATAACTCCTGAACCGTAAGTCCTAGACGCTCGCTCTTGGCTGCATTCGATTCAGCTCGTGGCAGCCAGTCTAAAAAACACTATCTTGGACTTCTCTGCATGTTCCTAAGGCAAATGTTTCTAAAGCTAATTCTTGAACCGTAAGTCCTAGACGCTCGATCTTGGCGGCATTCGTCTCAGCGCCAGGCAATTAGTATAGGAGCACTGTGTTTGACTTCTCTGGATGTTTCCCAGGCGAGTTATTGACAAGTAAATCCTAGACGCTCGATCTTGGTTATTTTCGCTTTCGCGGCTGGCAGTAAAAGAACCATGTTTCTGTGAATAACTCCTGAACCGTAAGTCCTAGACGCTCGCTCTTGGCTGCATTCGATTCAGCTCGTGGCAGCCAGTCTAAAAAACACTATCTTGGACTTCTCTGCTTGTTTCCCAGGCGAGCAATTGGCAGCATGTTCAGAACCATGTTTCTGTGAATAACTCCTGAACCGTAAGTCCTAGACGCTCGCTCTTGGCTGCATTCGATTCAGCTCGTGGCAGCCAGTCTAAAAAACACTATCTTGGACTTCTCTGCATGTTTCCCAGGCGAGCAATTGGCAGCATGTTCAGAACCATGTTTCTGTGAATAACTCCTGAACCGTAAGTCCTAGACGCTCGCTCTTGGCTGCATTCGATTCAGCTCGTGGCAGCCAGTCTAAAAAACACTATCTTGGACTTCTCTGCATGTTCCTAAGGCAAATGTTTCTAAAGCTAATTCTTGAACCGTAAGTCCTAGACGCTCGATCTTGGCGGCATTCGTCTCAGCGCCAGGCAATTAGTATAGGAGCACTGTGTTTGACTTCTCTGGATGTTTCCCAGGCGAGTTATTGACAAGTAAATCCTAGACGCTCGATCTTGGTTATTTTCGCTTTCGCGGCTGGCAGTAAAAGAACCATGTTTCTGTGAATAACTCCTGAACCGTAAGTCCTAGACGCTCGCTCTTGGCTGCATTCGATTCAGCTCGTGGCAGCCAGTCTAAAAAACACTATCTTGGACTTCTCTGCTTGTTTCCCAGGCGAGCAATTGGCAGCATGTTCAGAACCATGTTTCTGTGAATAACTCCTGAACCGTAAGTCCTAGACGCTCGCTCTTGGCTGCATTCGATTCAGCTCGTGGCAGCCAGTCTAAAAAACACTATCTTGGACTTCTCTGCATGTTTCCCAGGCGAGCAATTGGCAGCATGTTCAGAACCATGTTTCTGTGAATAACTCCTGAACCGTAAGTCCTAGACGCTCGCTCTTGGCTGCATTCGATTCAGCTCGTGGCAGCCAGTCTAAAAAACACTATCTTGGACTTCTCTGCATGTTCCTAAGGCAAATGTTTCTAAAGCTAATTCTTGAACCGTAAGTCCTAGACGCTCGATCTTGGCGGCATTCGTCTCAGCGCCACGCAATTAGTATAGGAGCACTGTGTTTGACTTCTCTGGATGTTTCCCAGGCGAGTTATTGACAAGTAAATCCTAGACGCTCGATCTTGGTTATTTTCGCTTTCGCGGCTGGCAGTAAAAGAACCATGTTTCTGTGAATAACTCCTGAACCGTAAGTCCTAGACGCTCGCTCTTGGCTGCATTCGATTCAGCTCGTGGCAGCCAGTCTAAAAAACACTATCTTGGACTTCTCTGCTTGTTTCCCAGGCGAGCAATTGGCAGCATGTTCAGAACCATGTTTCTGTGAATAACTCCTGAACCGTAAGTCCTAGACGCTCGCTCTTGGCTGCATTCGATTCAGCTCGTGGCAGCCAGTCTAAAAAACACTATCTTGGACTTCTCTGCATGTTTCCCAGGCGAGCAATTGGCAGCATGTTCAGAACCATGTTTCTGTGAATAACTCCTGAACCGTAAGTCCTAGACGCTCGCTCTTGGCTGCATTCGATTCAGCTCGTGGCAGCCAGTCTAAAAAACACTATCTTGGACTTCTCTGCATGTTCCTAAGGCAAATGTTTCTAAAGCTAATTCTTGAACCGTAAGTCCTAGACGCTCGATCTTGGCGGCATTCGTCTCAGCGCCAGGCAATTAGTATAGGAGCACTGTGTTTGACTTCTCTGGATGTTTCCCAGGCGAGTTATTGACAAGTAAATCCTAGACGCTCGATCTTGGTTATTTTCGCTTTCGCGGCTGGCAGTAAAAGAACCATGTTTCTGTGAATAACTCCTGAACCGTAAGTCCTAGACGCTCGCTCTTGGCTGCATTCGATTCAGCTCGTGGCAGCCAGTCTAAAAAACACTATCTTGGACTTCTCTGCATGTTCCTAAGGCAAATGTTTCTAAAGCTAATTCTTGAACCGTAAGTCCTAGACGCTCGATCTTGGCGGCATTCGTCTCAGCGCCAGGCAATTAGTATAGGAGCACTGTGTTTGACTTCTCTGGATGTTTCCCAGGCGAGTTATTGACAAGTAAATCCTAGACGCTCGATCTTGGTTATTTTCGCTTTCGCGGCTGGCAGTAAAAGAACCATGTTTCTGTGAATAACTCCTGAACCGTAAGTCCTAGACGCTCGCTCTTGGCTGCATTCGATTCAGCTCGTGGCAGCCAGTCTAAAAAACACTATCTTGGACTTCTCTGCTTGTTTCCCAGGCGAGCAATTGGCAGCATGTTCAGAACCATGTTTCTGTGAATAACTCCTGAACCGTAAGTCCTAGACGCTCGCTCTTGGCTGCATTCGATTCAGCTCGTGGCAGCCAGTCTAAAAAACACTATCTTGGACTTCTCTGCATGTTTCCCAGGCGAGCAATTGGCAGCATGTTCAGAACCATGTTTCTGTGAATAACTCCTGAACCGTAAGTCCTAGACGCTCGCTCTTGGCTGCATTCGATTCAGCTCGTGGCAGCCAGTCTAAAAAACACTATCTTGGACTTCTCTGCATGTTCCTAAGGCAAATGTTTCTAAAGCTAATTCTTGAACCGTAAGTCCTAGACGCTCGATCTTGGCGGCATTCGTCTCAGCGCCAGGCAATTAGTATAGGAGCACTGTGTTTGACTTCTCTGGATGTTTCCCAGGCGAGTTATTGACAAGTAAATCCTAGACGCTCGATCTTGGTTATTTTCGCTTTCGCGGCTGGCAGTAAAAGAACCATGTTTCTGTGAATAACTCCTGAACCGTAAGTCCTAGACGCTCGCTCTTGGCTGCATTCGATTCAGCTCGTGGCAGCCAGTCTAAAAAACACTATCTTGGACTTCTCTGCTTGTTTCCCAGGCGAGCAATTGGCAGCATGTTCAGAACCATGTTTCTGTGAATAACTCCTGAACCGTAAGTCCTAGACGCTCGCTCTTGGCTGCATTCGATTCAGCTCGTGGCAGCCAGTCTAAAAAACACTATCTTGGACTTCTCTGCATGTTTCCCAGGCGAGCAATTGGCAGCATGTTCAGAACCATGTTTCTGTGAATAACTCCTGAACCGTAAGTCCTAGACGCTCGCTCTTGGCTGCATTCGATTCAGCTCGTGGCAGCCAGTCTAAAAAACACTATCTTGGACTTCTCTGCATGTTCCTAAGGCAAATGTTTCTAAAGCTAATTCTTGAACCGTAAGTCCTAGACGCTCGATCTTGGCGGCATTCGTCTCAGCGCCACGCAATTAGTATAGGAGCACTGTGTTTGACTTCTCTGGATGTTTCCCAGGCGAGTTATTGACAAGTAAATCCTAGACGCTCGATCTTGGTTATTTTCGCTTTCGCGGCTGGCAGTAAAAGAACCATGTTTCTGTGAATAACTCCTGAACCGTAAGTCCTAGACGCTCGCTCTTGGCTGCATTCGATTCAGCTCGTGGCAGCCAGTCTAAAAAACACTATCTTGGACTTCTCTGCTTGTTTCCCAGGCGAGCAATTGGCAGCATGTTCAGAACCATGTTTCTGTGAATAACTCCTGAACCGTAAGTCCTAGACGCTCGCTCTTGGCTGCATTCGATTCAGCTCGTGGCAGCCAGTCTAAAAAACACTATCTTGGACTTCTCTGCATGTTCCTAAGGCAAATGTTTCTAAAGCTAATTCTTGAACCGTAAGTCCTAGACGCTCGATCTTGGCGGCATTCGTCTCAGCGCCAGGCAATTAGTATAGGAGCACTGTGTTTGACTTCTCTGGATGTTTCCCAGGCGAGTTATTGACAAGTAAATCCTAGACGCTCGATCTTGGTTATTTTCGCTTTCGCGGCTGGCAGTAAAAGAACCATGTTTCTGTGAATAACTCCTGAACCGTAAGTCCTAGACGCTCGCTCTTGGCTGCATTCGATTCAGCTCGTGGCAGCCAGTCTAAAAAACACTATCTTGGACTTCTCTGCTTGTTTCCCAGGCGAGCAATTGGCAGCATGTTCAGAACCATGTTTCTGTGAATAACTCCTGAACCGTAAGTCCTAGACGCTCGCTCTTGGCTGCATTCGATTCAGCTCGTGGCAGCCAGTCTAAAAAACACTATCTTGGACTTCTCTGCATGTTTCCCAGGCGAGCAATTGGCAGCATGTTCAGAACCATGTTTCTGTGAATAACTCCTGAACCGTAAGTCCTAGACGCTCGCTCTTGGCTGCATTCGATTCAGCTCGTGGCAGCCAGTCTAAAAAACACTATCTTGGACTTCTCTGCATGTTCCTAAGGCAAATGTTTCTAAAGCTAATTCTTGAACCGTAAGTCCTAGACGCTCGATCTTGGCGGCATTCGTCTCAGCGCCAGGCAATTAGTATAGGAGCACTGTGTTTGACTTCTCTGGATGTTTCCCAGGCGAGTTATTGACAAGTAAATCCTAGACGCTCGATCTTGGTTATTTTCGCTTTCGCGGCTGGCAGTAAAAGAACCATGTTTCTGTGAATAACTCCTGAACCGTAAGTCCTAGACGCTCGCTCTTGGCTGCATTCGATTCAGCTCGTGGCAGCCAGTCTAAAAAACACTATCTTGGACTTCTCTGCTTGTTTCCCAGGCGAGCAATTGGCAGCATGTTCAGAACCATGTTTCTGTGAATAACTCCTGAACCGTAAGTCCTAGACGCTCGCTCTTGGCTGCATTCGATTCAGCTCGTGGCAGCCAGTCTAAAAAACACTATCTTGGACTTCTCTGCATGTTTCCCAGGCGAGCAATTGGCAGCATGTTCAGAACCATGTTTCTGTGAATAACTCCTGAACCGTAAGTCCTAGACGCTCGCTCTTGGCTGCATTCGATTCAGCTCGTGGCAGCCAGTCTAAAAAACACTATCTTGGACTTCTCTGCATGTTCCTAAGGCAAATGTTTCTAAAGCTAATTCTTGAACCGTAAGTCCTAGACGCTCGATCTTGGCGGCATTCGTCTCAGCGCCACGCAATTAGTATAGGAGCACTGTGTTTGACTTCTCTGGATGTTTCCCAGGCGAGTTATTGACAAGTAAATCCTAGACGCTCGATCTTGGTTATTTTCGCTTTCGCGGCTGGCAGTAAAAGAACCATGTTTCTGTGAATAACTCCTGAACCGTAAGTCCTAGACGCTCGCTCTTGGCTGCATTCGATTCAGCTCGTGGCAGCCAGTCTAAAAAACACTATCTTGGACTTCTCTGCTTGTTTCCCAGGCGAGCAATTGGCAGCATGTTCAGAACCATGTTTCTGTGAATAACTCCTGAACCGTAAGTCCTAGACGCTCGCTCTTGGCTGCATTCGATTCAGCTCGTGGCAGCCAGTCTAAAAAACACTATCTTGGACTTCTCTGCATGTTTCCCAGGCGAGCAATTGGCAGCATGTTCAGAACCATGTTTCTGTGAATAACTCCTGAACCGTAAGTCCTAGACGCTCGCTCTTGGCTGCATTCGATTCAGCTCGTGGCAGCCAGTCTAAAAAACACTATCTTGGACTTCTCTGCATGTTTCCCAGGCGAGCAATTGGCAGCATGTTCAGAACCATGTTTCTGTGAATAACTCCTGAACCGTAAGTCCTAGACGCTCGCTCTTGGCTGCATTCGATTCAGCTCGTGGCAGCCAGTCTAAAAAACACTATCTTGGACTTCTCTGCATGTTCCTAAGGCAAATGTTTCTAAAGCTAATTCTTGAACCGTAAGTCCTAGACGCTCGATCTTGGCGGCATTCGTCTCAGCGCCACGCAATTAGTATAGGAGCACTGTGTTTGACTTCTCTGGATGTTTCCCAGGCGAGTTATTGACAAGTAAATCCTAGACGCTCGATCTTGGTTATTTTCGCTTTCGCGGCTGGCAGTAAAAGAACCATGTTTCTGTGAATAACTCCTGAACCGTAAGTCCTAGACGCTCGCTCTTGGCTGCATTCGATTCAGCTCGTGGCAGCCAGTCTAAAAAACACTATCTTGGACTTCTCTGCTTGTTTCCCAGGCGAGCAATTGGCAGCATTTTCAGAACCATGTTTCTGTGAATAACTCCTGAACCGTAAGTCCTAGACGCTCGCTCTTGGCTGCATTCGATTCAGCTCGTGGCAGCCAGTCTAAAAAACACTATCTTGGACTTCTCTGCATGTTTCCCAGGCGAGCAATTGTCAGCATGTTCAGAACCATGTTTCTGTGAATAACTCCTGAACCGTAAGTCCTAGACGCTCGCTCTTGGCTGCATTCGATTCAGCTCGTGGCAGCCAGTCTAAAAAACACTATCTTGGACTTCTCTGCATGTTTCCCAGGCGAGCAATTGGCAGCATGTTCAGAACCATGTTTCTGTGAATAACTCCTGAACCGTAAGTCCTAGACGCTCGCTCTTGGCTGCATTCGATTCAGCTCGTGGCAGCCAGTCTAAAAAACACTATCTTGGACTTCTCTGCATGTTTCCCAGGCGAGCAATTGGCAGCATGTTCAGAACCATGTTTCTGTGAATAACTCCTGAACCGTAAGTCCTAGACGCTCGCTCTTGGCTGCATTCGATTCAGCTCGTGGCAGCCAGTCTAAAAAACACTATCTTGGACTTCTCTGCATGTTTCCCAGGCGAGCAATTGGCAGCATGTTCAGAACCATGTTTCTGTGAATAACTCCTGAACCGTAAGTCCTAGACGCTCGCTCTTGGCTGCATTCGATTCAGCTCGTGGCAGCCAGTCTAAAAAACACTATCTTGGACTTCTCTGCATGTTTCCCAGGCGAGCAATTGGCAGCATGTTCAGAACCATGTTTCTGTGAATAACTCCTGAACCGTAAGTCCTAGACGCTCGCTCTTGGCTGCATTCGATTCAGCTCGTGGCAGCCAGTCTAAAAAACACTATCTTGGACTTCTCTGCATGTTTCCCAGGCGAGCAATTGGCAGCATGTTCAGAACCATGTTTCTGTGAATAACTCCTGAACCGTAAGTCCTAGACGCTCGCTCTTGGCTGCATTCGATTCAGCTCGTGGCAGCCAGTCTAAAAAACACTATCTTGGACTTCTCTGCATGTTCCTAAGGCAAATGTTTCTAAAGCTAATTCTTGAACCGTAAGTCCTAGACGCTCGATCTTGGCGGCATTCGTCTCAGCGCCAGGCAATTAGTATAGGAGCACTGTGTTTGACTTCTCTGGATGTTTCCCAGGCGAGTTATTGACAAGTAAATCCTAGACGCTCGATCTTGGTTATTTTCGCTTTCGCGGCTGGCAGTAAAAGAACCATGTTTCTGTGAATAACTCCTGAACCGTAAGTCCTAGACGCTCGCTCTTGGCTGCATTCGATTCAGCTCGTGGCAGCCAGTCTAAAAAACACTATCTTGGACTTCTCTGCATGTTTCCCAGGCGAGCAATTGGCAGCATGTTCAGAACCATGTTTCTGTGAATAACTCCTGAACCGTAAGTCCTAGACGCTCGCTCTTGGCTGCATTCGATTCAGCTCGTGGCAGCCAGTCTAAAAAACACTATCTTGGACTTCTCTGCATGTTCCTAAGGCAAATGTTTCTAAAGCTAATTCTTGAACCGTAAGTCCTAGACGCTCGATCTTGGCGGCATTCGTCTCAGCGCCAGGCAATTAGTATAGGAGCACTGTGTTTGACTTCTCTGGATGTTTCCCAGGCGAGCAATTGTCAGCATGTTCAGAACCATGTTTCTGTGAATAACTCCTGAACCGTAAGTCCTAGACGCTCGCTCTTGGCTGCATTCGATTCAGCTCGTGGCAGCCAGTCTAAAAAACACTATCTTGGACTTCTCTGCATGTTTCCCAGGCGAGCAATTGTCAGCATGTTCAGAACCATGTTTCTGTGAATAACTCCTGAACCGTAAGTCCTAGACGCTCGCTCTTGGCTGCATTCGATTCAGCTCGTGGCAGCCAGTCTAAAAAACACTATCTTGGACTTCTCTGCATGTTCCTAAGGCAAATGTTTCTAAAGCTAATTCTTGAACCGTAAGTCCTAGACGCTCGATCTTGGCGGCATTCGTCTCAGCGCCAGGCAATTAGTATAGGAGCACTGTGTTTGACTTCTCTGGATGTTTCCCAGGCGAGCAATTGTCAGCATGTTCAGAACCATGTTTCTGTGAATAACTCCTGAACCGTAAGTCCTAGACGCTCGCTCTTGGCTGCATTCGATTCAGCTCGTGGCAGCCAGTCTAAAAAACACTATCTTGGACTTCTCTGCATGTTTCCCAGGCGAGCAATTGGCAGCATGTTCAGAACCATGTTTCTGTGAATAACTCCTGAACCGTAAGTCCTAGACGCTCGCTCTTGGCTGCATTCGATTCAGCTCGTGGCAGCCAGTCTAAAAAACACTATCTTGGACTTCTCTGCATGTTTCCCAGGCGAGCAATTGGCAGCATGTTCAGAACCATGTTTCTGTGAATAACTCCTGAACCGTAAGTCCTAGACGCTCGCTCTTGGCTGCATTCGATTCAGCTCGTGGCAGCCAGTCTAAAAAACACTATCTTGGACTTCTCTGCATGTTTCCCAGGCGAGCAATTGGCAGCATGTTCAGAACCATGTTTCTGTGAATAACTCCTGAACCGTAAGTCCTAGACGCTCGCTCTTGGCTGCATTCGATTCAGCTCGTGGCAGCCAGTCTAAAAAACACTATCTTGGACTTCTCTGCATGTTCCTAAGGCAAATGTTTCTAAAGCTAATTCTTGAACCGTAAGTCCTAGACGCTCGATCTTGGCGGCATTCGTCTCAGCGCCAGGCAATTAGTATAGGAGCACTGTGTTTGACTTCTCTGGATGTTTCCCAGGCGAGTTATTGACAAGTAAATCCTAGACGCTCGATCTTGGTTATTTTCGCTTTCGCGGCTGGCAGTAAAAGAACCATGTTTCTGTGAATAACTCCTGAACCGTAAGTCCTAGACGCTCGCTCTTGGCTGCATTCGATTCAGCTCGTGGCAGCCAGTCTAAAAAACACTATCTTGGACTTCTCTGCATGTTCCTAAGGCAAATGTTTCTAAAGCTAATTCTTGAACCGTAAGTCCTAGACGCTCGATCTTGGCGGCATTCGTCTCAGCGCCAGGCAATTAGTATAGGAGCACTGTGTTTGACTTCTCTGGATGTTTCCCAGGCGAGTTATTGACAAGTAAATCCTAGACGCTCGATCTTGGTTATTTTCGCTTTCGCGGCTGGCAGTAAAAGAACCATGTTTCTGTGAATAACTCCTGAACCGTAAGTCCTAGACGCTCGCTCTTGGCTGCATTCGATTCAGCTCGTGGCAGCCAGTCTAAAAAACACTATCTTGGACTTCTCTGCTTGTTTCCCAGGCGAGCAATTGGCAGCATGTTCAGAACCATGTTTCTGTGAATAACTCCTGAACCGTAAGTCCTAGACGCTCGCTCTTGGCTGCATTCGATTCAGCTCGTGGCAGCCAGTCTAAAAAACACTATCTTGGACTTCTCTGCATGTTTCCCAGGCGAGCAATTGGCAGCATGTTCAGAACCATGTTTCTGTGAATAACTCCTGAACCGTAAGTCCTAGACGCTCGCTCTTGGCTGCATTCGATTCAGCTCGTGGCAGCCAGTCTAAAAAACACTATCTTGGACTTCTCTGCATGTTTCCCAGGCGAGCAATTGGCAGCATGTTCAGAACCATGTTTCTGTGAATAACTCCTGAACCGTAAGTCCTAGACGCTCGCTCTTGGCTGCATTCGATTCAGCTCGTGGCAGCCAGTCTAAAAAACACTATCTTGGACTTCTCTGCATGTTCCTAAGGCAAATGTTTCTAAAGCTAATTCTTGAACCGTAAGTCCTAGACGCTCGATCTTGGCGGCATTCGTCTCAGCGCCACGCAATTAGTATAGGAGCACTGTGTTTGACTTCTCTGGATGTTTCCCAGGCGAGTTATTGACAAGTAAATCCTAGACGCTCGATCTTGGTTATTTTCGCTTTCGCGGCTGGCAGTAAAAGAACCATGTTTCTGTGAATAACTCCTGAACCGTAAGTCCTAGACGCTCGCTCTTGGCTGCATTCGATTCAGCTCGTGGCAGCCAGTCTAAAAAACACTATCTTGGACTTCTCTGCATGTTTCCCAGGCGAGCAATTGGCAGCATGTTCAGAACCATGTTTCTGTGAATAACTCCTGAACCGTAAGTCCTAGACGCTCGCTCTTGGCTGCATTCGATTCAGCTCGTGGCAGCCAGTCTAAAAAACACTATCTTGGACTTCTCTGCATGTTTCCCAGGCGAGCAATTGGCAGCATGTTCAGAACCATGTTTCTGTGAATAACTCCTGAACCGTAAGTCCTAGACGCTCGCTCTTGGCTGCATTCGATTCAGCTCGTGGCAGCCAGTCTAAAAAACACTATCTTGGACTTCTCTGCATGTTCCTAAGGCAAATGTTTCTAAAGCTAATTCTTGAACCGTAAGTCCTAGACGCTCGATCTTGGCGGCATTCGTCTCAGCGCCACGCAATTAGTATAGGAGCACTGTGTTTGACTTCTCTGGATGTTTCCCAGGCGAGTTATTGACAAGTAAATCCTAGACGCTCGATCTTGGTTATTTTCGCTTTCGCGGCTGGCAGTAAAAGAACCATGTTTCTGTGAATAACTCCTGAACCGTAAGTCCTAGACGCTCGCTCTTGGCTGCATTCGATTCAGCTCGTGGCAGCCAGTCTAAAAAACACTATCTTGGACTTCTCTGCTTGTTTCCCAGGCGAGCAATTGGCAGCATTTTCAGAACCATGTTTCTGTGAATAACTCCTGAACCGTAAGTCCTAGACGCTCGCTCTTGGCTGCATTCGATTCAGCTCGTGGCAGCCAGTCTAAAAAACACTATCTTGGACTTCTCTGCATGTTTCCCAGGCGAGCAATTGTCAGCATGTTCAGAACCATGTTTCTGTGAATAACTCCTGAACCGTAAGTCCTAGACGCTCGCTCTTGGCTGCATTCGATTCAGCTCGTGGCAGCCAGTCTAAAAAACACTATCTTGGACTTCTCTGCATGTTTCCCAGGCGAGCAATTGGCAGCATGTTCAGAACCATGTTTCTGTGAATAACTCCTGAACCGTAAGTCCTAGACGCTCGCTCTTGGCTGCATTCGATTCAGCTCGTGGCAGCCAGTCTAAAAAACACTATCTTGGACTTCTCTGCATGTTTCCCAGGCGAGCAATTGGCAGCATGTTCAGAACCATGTTTCTGTGAATAACTCCTGAACCGTAAGTCCTAGACGCTCGCTCTTGGCTGCATTCGATTCAGCTCGTGGCAGCCAGTCTAAAAAACACTATCTTGGACTTCTCTGCATGTTTCCCAGGCGAGCAATTGGCAGCATGTTCAGAACCATGTTTCTGTGAATAACTCCTGAACCGTAAGTCCTAGACGCTCGCTCTTGGCTGCATTCGATTCAGCTCGTGGCAGCCAGTCTAAAAAACACTATCTTGGACTTCTCTGCATGTTCCTAAGGCAAATGTTTCTAAAGCTAATTCTTGAACCGTAAGTCCTAGACGCTCGATCTTGGCGGCATTCGTCTCAGCGCCAGGCAATTAGTATAGGAGCACTGTGTTTGACTTCTCTGGATGTTTCCCAGGCGAGCAATTGTCAGCATGTTCAGAACCATGTTTCTGTGAATAACTCCTGAACCGTAAGTCCTAGACGCTCGCTCTTGGCTGCATTCGATTCAGCTCGTGGCAGCCAGTCTAAAAAACACTATCTTGGACTTCTCTGCATGTTTCCCAGGCGAGCAATTGGCAGCATGTTCAGAACCATGTTTCTGTGAATAACTCCTGAACCGTAAGTCCTAGACGCTCGCTCTTGGCTGCATTCGATTCAGCTCGTGGCAGCCAGTCTAAAAAACACTATCTTGGACTTCTCTGCATGTTTCCCAGGCGAGCAATTGGCAGCATGTTCAGAACCATGTTTCTGTGAATAACTCCTGAACCGTAAGTCCTAGACGCTCGCTCTTGGCTGCATTCGATTCAGCTCGTGGCAGCCAGTCTAAAAAACACTATCTTGGACTTCTCTGCATGTTTCCCAGGCGAGCAATTGGCAGCATGTTCAGAACCATGTTTCTGTGAATAACTCCTGAACCGTAAGTCCTAGACGCTCGCTCTTGGCTGCATTCGATTCAGCTCGTGGCAGCCAGTCTAAAAAACACTATCTTGGACTTCTCTGCATGTTCCTAAGGCAAATGTTTCTAAAGCTAATTCTTGAACCGTAAGTCCTAGACGCTCGATCTTGGCGGCATTCGTCTCAGCGCCAGGCAATTAGTATAGGAGCACTGTGTTTGACTTCTCTGGATGTTTCCCAGGCGAGTTATTGACAAGTAAATCCTAGACGCTCGATCTTGGTTATTTTCGCTTTCGCGGCTGGCAGTAAAAGAACCATGTTTCTGTGAATAACTCCTGAACCGTAAGTCCTAGACGCTCGCTCTTGGCTGCATTCGATTCAGCTCGTGGCAGCCAGTCTAAAAAACACTATCTTGGACTTCTCTGCATGTTCCTAAGGCAAATGTTTCTAAAGCTAATTCTTGAACCGTAAGTCCTAGACGCTCGATCTTGGCGGCATTCGTCTCAGCGCCAGGCAATTAGTATAGGAGCACTGTGTTTGACTTCTCTGGATGTTTCCCAGGCGAGCAATTGGCAGCATGTTCAGAACCATGTTTCTGTGAATAACTCCTGAACCGTAAGTCCTAGACGCTCGCTCTTGGCTGCATTCGATTCAGCTCGTGGCAGCCAGTCTAAAAAACACTATCTTGGACTTCTCTGCATGTTCCTAAGGCAAATGTTTCTAAAGCTAATTCTTGAACCGTAAGTCCTAGACGCTCGATCTTGGCGGCATTCGTCTCAGCGCCAGGCAATTAGTATAGGAGCACTGTGTTTGACTTCTCTGGATGTTTCCCAGGCGAGCAATTGTCAGCATGTTCAGAACCATGTTTCTGTGAATAACTCCTGAACCGTAAGTCCTAGACGCTCGCTCTTGGCTGCATTCGATTCAGCTCGTGGCAGCCAGTCTAAAAAACACTATCTTGGACTTCTCTGCATGTTTCCCAGGCGAGCAATTGGCAGCATGTTCAGAACCATGTTTCTGTGAATAACTCCTGAACCGTAAGTCCTAGACGCTCGCTCTTGGCTGCATTCGATTCAGCTCGTGGCAGCCAGTCTAAAAAACACTATCTTGGACTTCTCTGCATGTTTCCCAGGCGAGCAATTGGCAGCATGTTCAGAACCATGTTTCTGTGAATAACTCCTGAACCGTAAGTCCTAGACGCTCGCTCTTGGCTGCATTCGATTCAGCTCGTGGCAGCCAGTCTAAAAAACACTATCTTGGACTTCTCTGCATGTTTCCCAGGCGAGCAATTGGCAGCATGTTCAGAACCATGTTTCTGTGAATAACTCCTGAACCGTAAGTCCTAGACGCTCGCTCTTGGCTGCATTCGATTCAGCTCGTGGCAGCCAGTCTAAAAAACACTATCTTGGACTTCTCTGCATGTTCCTAAGGCAAATGTTTCTAAAGCTAATTCTTGAACCGTAAGTCCTAGACGCTCGATCTTGGCGGCATTCGTCTCAGCGCCAGGCAATTAGTATAGGAGCACTGTGTTTGACTTCTCTGGATGTTTCCCAGGCGAGTTATTGACAAGTAAATCCTAGACGCTCGATCTTGGTTATTTTCGCTTTCGCGGCTGGCAGTAAAAGAACCATGTTTCTGTGAATAACTCCTGAACCGTAAGTCCTAGACGCTCGCTCTTGGCTGCATTCGATTCAGCTCGTGGCAGCCAGTCTAAAAAACACTATCTTGGACTTCTCTGCATGTTCCTAAGGCAAATGTTTCTAAAGCTAATTCTTGAACCGTAAGTCCTAGACGCTCGATCTTGGCGGCATTCGTCTCAGCGCCAGGCAATTAGTATAGGAGCACTGTGTTTGACTTCTCTGGATGTTTCCCAGGCGAGTTATTGACAAGTAAATCCTAGACGCTCGATCTTGGTTATTTTCGCTTTCGCGGCTGGCAGTAAAAGAACCATGTTTCTGTGAATAACTCCTGAACCGTAAGTCCTAGACGCTCGCTCTTGGCTGCATTCGATTCAGCTCGTGGCAGCCAGTCTAAAAAACACTATCTTGGACTTCTCTGCTTGTTTCCCAGGCGAGCAATTGGCAGCATGTTCAGAACCATGTTTCTGTGAATAACTCCTGAACCGTAAGTCCTAGACGCTCGCTCTTGGCTGCATTCGATTCAGCTCGTGGCAGCCAGTCTAAAAAACACTATCTTGGACTTCTCTGCATGTTTCCCAGGCGAGCAATTGGCAGCATGTTCAGAACCATGTTTCTGTGAATAACTCCTGAACCGTAAGTCCTAGACGCTCGCTCTTGGCTGCATTCGATTCAGCTCGTGGCAGCCAGTCTAAAAAACACTATCTTGGACTTCTCTGCATGTTCCTAAGGCAAATGTTTCTAAAGCTAATTCTTGAACCGTAAGTCCTAGACGCTCGATCTTGGCGGCATTCGTCTCAGCGCCAGGCAATTAGTATAGGAGCACTGTGTTTGACTTCTCTGGATGTTTCCCAGGCGAGTTATTGACAAGTAAATCCTAGACGCTCGATCTTGGTTATTTTCGCTTTCGCGGCTGGCAGTAAAAGAACCATGTTTCTGTGAATAACTCCTGAACCGTAAGTCCTAGACGCTCGCTCTTGGCTGCATTCGATTCAGCTCGTGGCAGCCAGTCTAAAAAACACTATCTTGGACTTCTCTGCTTGTTTCCCAGGCGAGCAATTGGCAGCATGTTCAGAACCATGTTTCTGTGAATAACTCCTGAACCGTAAGTCCTAGACGCTCGCTCTTGGCTGCATTCGATTCAGCTCGTGGCAGCCAGTCTAAAAAACACTATCTTGGACTTCTCTGCATGTTTCCCAGGCGAGCAATTGGCAGCATGTTCAGAACCATGTTTCTGTGAATAACTCCTGAACCGTAAGTCCTAGACGCTCGCTCTTGGCTGCATTCGATTCAGCTCGTGGCAGCCAGTCTAAAAAACACTATCTTGGACTTCTCTGCATGTTCCTAAGGCAAATGTTTCTAAAGCTAATTCTTGAACCGTAAGTCCTAGACGCTCGATCTTGGCGGCATTCGTCTCAGCGCCAGGCAATTAGTATAGGAGCACTGTGTTTGACTTCTCTGGATGTTTCCCAGGCGAGTTATTGACAAGTAAATCCTAGACGCTCGATCTTGGTTATTTTCGCTTTCGCGGCTGGCAGTAAAAGAACCATGTTTCTGTGAATAACTCCTGAACCGTAAGTCCTAGACGCTCGCTCTTGGCTGCATTCGATTCAGCTCGTGGCAGCCAGTCTAAAAAACACTATCTTGGACTTCTCTGCATGTTTCCCAGGCGAGCAATTGGCAGCATGTTCAGAACCATGTTTCTGTGAATAACTCCTGAACCGTAAGTCCTAGACGCTCGCTCTTGGCTGCATTCGATTCAGCTCGTGGCAGCCAGTCTAAAAAACACTATCTTGGACTTCTCTGCATGTTCCTAAGGCAAATGTTTCTAAAGCTAATTCTTGAACCGTAAGTCCTAGACGCTCGATCTTGGCGGCATTCGTCTCAGCGCCAGGCAATTAGTATAGGAGCACTGTGTTTGACTTCTCTGGATGTTTCCCAGGCGAGCAATTGTCAGCATGTTCAGAACCATGTTTCTGTGAATAACTCCTGAACCGTAAGTCCTAGACGCTCGCTCTTGGCTGCATTCGATTCAGCTCGTGGCAGCCAGTCTAAAAAACACTATCTTGGACTTCTCTGCATGTTTCCCAGGCGAGCAATTGGCAGCATGTTCAGAACCATGTTTCTGTGAATAACTCCTGAACCGTAAGTCCTAGACGCTCGCTCTTGGCTGCATTCGATTCAGCTCGTGGCAGCCAGTCTAAAAAACACTATCTTGGACTTCTCTGCATGTTCCTAAGGCAAATGTTTCTAAAGCTAATTCTTGAACCGTAAGTCCTAGACGCTCGATCTTGGCGGCATTCGTCTCAGCGCCAGGCAATTAGTATAGGAGCACTGTGTTTGACTTCTCTGGATGTTTCCCAGGCGAGCAATTGTCAGCATGTTCAGAACCATGTTTCTGTGAATAACTCCTGAACCGTAAGTCCTAGACGCTCGCTCTTGGCTGCATTCGATTCAGCTCGTGGCAGCCAGTCTAAAAAACACTATCTTGGACTTCTCTGCATGTTTCCCAGGCGAGCAATTGGCAGCATGTTCAGAACCATGTTTCTGTGAATAACTCCTGAACCGTAAGGCCTAGACGCTCGCTCTTGGCTGCATTCGATTCAGCTCGTGGCAGCCAGTCTAAAAAACACTATCTTGGACTTCTCTGCATGTTTCCCAGGCGAGCAATTGGCAGCATGTTCAGAACCATGTTTCTGTGAATAACTCCTGAACCGTAAGTCCTAGACGCTCGCTCTTGGCTGCATTCGATTCAGCTCGTGGCAGCCAGTCTAAAAAACACTATCTTGGACTTCTCTGCATGTTTCCCAGACGAGCAATTGGCAGCATGTTCAGAACCATGTTTCTGTGAATAACTCCTGAACCGTAAGTCCTAGACGCTCGCTCTTGGCTGCATTCGATTCAGCTCGTGGCAGCCAGTCTAAAAAACACTATCTTGGACTTCTCTGCATGTTTCCCAGGCGAGCAATTGGCAGCATGTTCAGAACCATGTTTCTGTGAATAACTCCTGAACCGTAAGTCCTAGACGCTCGCTCTTGGCTGCATTCGATTCAGCTCGTGGCAGCCAGTCTAAAAAACACTATCTTGGACTTCTCTGCATGTTTCCCAGGCGAGCAATTGGCAGCATGTTCAGAACCATGTTTCTGTGAATAACTCCTGAACCGTAAGTCCTAGACGCTCGCTCTTGGCTGCATTCGATTCAGCTCGTGGCAGCCAGTCTAAAAAACACTATCTTGGACTTCTCTGCATGTTTCCCAGGCGAGCAATTGGCAGCATGTTCAGAACCATGTTTCTGTGAATAACTCCTGAACCGTAAGTCCTAGACGCTCGCTCTTGGCTGCATTCGATTCAGCTCGTGGCAGCCAGTCTAAAAAACACTATCTTGGACTTCTCTGCATGTTTCCCAGGCGAGCAATTGGCAGCATGTTCAGAACCATGTTTCTGTGAATAACTCCTGAACCGTAAGTCCTAGACGCTCGCTCTTGGCTGCATTCGATTCAGCTCGTGGCAGCCAGTCTAAAAAACACTATCTTGGACTTCTCTGCATGTTTCCCAGGCGAGCAATTGGCAGCATGTTCAGAACCATGTTTCTGTGAATAACTCCTGAACCGTAAGTCCTAGACGCTCGCTCTTGGCTGCATTCGATTCAGCTCGTGGCAGCCAGTCTAAAAAACACTATCTTGGACTTCTCTGCATGTTCCTAAGGCAAATGTTTCTAAAGCTAATTCTTGAACCGTAAGTCCTAGACGCTCGATCTTGGCGGCATTCGTCTCAGCGCCAGGCAATTAGTATAGGAGCACTGTGTTTGACTTCTCTGGATGTTTCCCAGGCGAGTTATTGACAAGTAAATCCTAGACGCTCGATCTTGGTTATTTTCGCTTTCGCGGCTGGCAGTAAAAGAACCATGTTTCTGTGAATAACTCCTGAACCGTAAGTCCTAGACGCTCGCTCTTGGCTGCATTCGATTCAGCTCGTGGCAGCCAGTCTAAAAAACACTATCTTGGACTTCTCTGCATGTTTCCCAGGCGAGCAATTGGCAGCATGTTCAGAACCATGTTTCTGTGAATAACTCCTGAACCGTAAGTCCTAGACGCTCGCTCTTGGCTGCATTCGATTCAGCTCGTGGCAGCCAGTCTAAAAAACACTATCTTGGACTTCTCTGCATGTTCCTAAGGCAAATGTTTCTAAAGCTAATTCTTGAACCGTAAGTCCTAGACGCTCGATCTTGGCGGCATTCGTCTCAGCGCCAGGCAATTAGTATAGGAGCACTGTGTTTGACTTCTCTGGATGTTTCCCAGGCGAGCAATTGTCAGCATGTTCAGAACCATGTTTCTGTGAATAACTCCTGAACCGTAAGTCCTAGACGCTCGCTCTTGGCTGCATTCGATTCAGCTCGTGGCAGCCAGTCTAAAAAACACTATCTTGGACTTCTCTGCATGTTTCCCAGGCGAGCAATTGGCAGCATGTTCAGAACCATGTTTCTGTGAATAACTCCTGAACCGTAAGTCCTAGACGCTCGCTCTTGGCTGCATTCGATTCAGCTCGTGGCAGCCAGTCTAAAAAACACTATCTTGGACTTCTCTGCATGTTCCTAAGGCAAATGTTTCTAAAGCTAATTCTTGAACCGTAAGTCCTAGACGCTCGATCTTGGCGGCATTCGTCTCAGCGCCAGGCAATTAGTATAGGAGCACTGTGTTTGACTTCTCTGGATGTTTCCCAGGCGAGCAATTGTCAGCATGTTCAGAACCATGTTTCTGTGAATAACTCCTGAACCGTAAGTCCTAGACGCTCGCTCTTGGCTGCATTCGATTCAGCTCGTGGCAGCCAGTCTAAAAAACACTATCTTGGACTTCTCTGCATGTTTCCCAGGCGAGCAATTGGCAGCATGTTCAGAACCATGTTTCTGTGAATAACTCCTGAACCGTAAGGCCTAGACGCTCGCTCTTGGCTGCATTCGATTCAGCTCGTGGCAGCCAGTCTAAAAAACACTATCTTGGACTTCTCTGCATGTTTCCCAGGCGAGCAATTGGCAGCATGTTCAGAACCATGTTTCTGTGAATAACTCCTGAACCGTAAGTCCTAGACGCTCGCTCTTGGCTGCATTCGATTCAGCTCGTGGCAGCCAGTCTAAAAAACACTATCTTGGACTTCTCTGCATGTTTCCCAGGCGAGCAATTGGCAGCATGTTCAGAACCATGTTTCTGTGAATAACTCCTGAACCGTAAGTCCTAGACGCTCGCTCTTGGCTGCATTCGATTCAGCTCGTGGCAGCCAGTCTAAAAAACACTATCTTGGACTTCTCTGCATGTTCCTAAGGCAAATGTTTCTAAAGCTAATTCTTGAACCGTAAGTCCTAGACGCTCGATCTTGGCGGCATTCGTCTCAGCGCCAGGCAATTAGTATAGGAGCACTGTGTTTGACTTCTCTGGATGTTTCCCAGGCGAGTTATTGACAAGTAAATCCTAGACGCTCGATCTTGGTTATTTTCGCTTTCGCGGCTGGCAGTAAAAGAACCATGTTTCTGTGAATAACTCCTGAACCGTAAGTCCTAGACGCTCGCTCTTGGCTGCATTCGATTCAGCTCGTGGCAGCCAGTCTAAAAAACACTATCTTGGACTTCTCTGCATGTTCCTAAGGCAAATGTTTCTAAAGCTAATTCTTGAACCGTAAGTCCTAGACGCTCGATCTTGGCGGCATTCGTCTCAGCGCCAGGCAATTAGTATAGGAGCACTGTGTTTGACTTCTCTGGATGTTTCCCAGGCGAGTTATTGACAAGTAAATCCTAGACGCTCGATCTTGGTTATTTTCGCTTTCGCGGCTGGCAGTAAAAGAACCATGTTTCTGTGAATAACTCCTGAACCGTAAGTCCTAGACGCTCGCTCTTGGCTGCATTCGATTCAGCTCGTGGCAGCCAGTCTAAAAAACACTATCTTGGACTTCTCTGCTTGTTTCCCAGGCGAGCAATTGGCAGCATGTTCAGAACCATGTTTCTGTGAATAACTCCTGAACCGTAAGTCCTAGACGCTCGCTCTTGGCTGCATTCGATTCAGCTCGTGGCAGCCAGTCTAAAAAACACTATCTTGGACTTCTCTGCATGTTTCCCAGGCGAGCAATTGGCAGCATGTTCAGAACCATGTTTCTGTGAATAACTCCTGAACCGTAAGTCCTAGACGCTCGCTCTTGGCTGCATTCGATTCAGCTCGTGGCAGCCAGTCTAAAAAACACTATCTTGGACTTCTCTGCATGTTTCCCAGGCGAGCAATTGGCAGCATGTTCAGAACCATGTTTCTGTGAATAACTCCTGAACCGTAAGTCCTAGACGCTCGCTCTTGGCTGCATTCGATTCAGCTCGTGGCAGCCAGTCTAAAAAACACTATCTTGGACTTCTCTGCATGTTCCTAAGGCAAATGTTTCTAAAGCTAATTCTTGAACCGTAAGTCCTAGACGCTCGATCTTGGCGGCATTCGTCTCAGCGCCACGCAATTAGTATAGGAGCACTGTGTTTGACTTCTCTGGATGTTTCCCAGGCGAGTTATTGACAAGTAAATCCTAGACGCTCGATCTTGGTTATTTTCGCTTTCGCGGCTGGCAGTAAAAGAACCATGTTTCTGTGAATAACTCCTGAACCGTAAGTCCTAGACGCTCGCTCTTGGCTGCATTCGATTCAGCTCGTGGCAGCCAGTCTAAAAAACACTATCTTGGACTTCTCTGCATGTTTCCCAGGCGAGCAATTGGCAGCATGTTCAGAACCATGTTTCTGTGAATAACTCCTGAACCGTAAGTCCTAGACGCTCGCTCTTGGCTGCATTCGATTCAGCTCGTGGCAGCCAGTCTAAAAAACACTATCTTGGACTTCTCTGCATGTTTCCCAGGCGAGCAATTGGCAGCATGTTCAGAACCATGTTTCTGTGAATAACTCCTGAACCGTAAGTCCTAGACGCTCGCTCTTGGCTGCATTCGATTCAGCTCGTGGCAGCCAGTCTAAAAAACACTATCTTGGACTTCTCTGCATGTTCCTAAGGCAAATGTTTCTAAAGCTAATTCTTGAACCGTAAGTCCTAGACGCTCGATCTTGGCGGCATTCGTCTCAGCGCCACGCAATTAGTATAGGAGCACTGTGTTTGACTTCTCTGGATGTTTCCCAGGCGAGTTATTGACAAGTAAATCCTAGACGCTCGATCTTGGTTATTTTCGCTTTCGCGGCTGGCAGTAAAAGAACCATGTTTCTGTGAATAACTCCTGAACCGTAAGTCCTAGACGCTCGCTCTTGGCTGCATTCGATTCAGCTCGTGGCAGCCAGTCTAAAAAACACTATCTTGGGCTTCTCTGCTTGTTTCCCAGGCGAGCAATTGGCAGCATTTTCAGAACCATGTTTCTGTGAATAACTCCTGAACCGTAAGTCCTAGACGCTCGCTCTTGGCTGCATTCGATTCAGCTCGTGGCAGCCAGTCTAAAAAACACTATCTTGGACTTCTCTGCATGTTTCCCAGGCGAGCAATTGTCAGCATGTTCAGAACCATGTTTCTGTGAATAACTCCTGAACCGTAAGTCCTAGACGCTCGCTCTTGGCTGCATTCGATTCAGCTCGTGGCAGCCAGTCTAAAAAACACTATCTTGGACTTCTCTGCATGTTTCCCAGGCGAGCAATTGGCAGCATGTTCAGAACCATGTTTCTGTGAATAACTCCTGAACCGTAAGTCCTAGACGCTCGCTCTTGGCTGCATTCGATTCAGCTCGTGGCAGCCAGTCTAAAAAACACTATCTTGGACTTCTCTGCATGTTTCCCAGGCGAGCAATTGGCAGCATGTTCAGAACCATGTTTCTGTGAATAACTCCTGAACCGTAAGTCCTAGACGCTCGCTCTTGGCTGCATTCGATTCAGCTCGTGGCAGCCAGTCTAAAAAACACTATCTTGGACTTCTCTGCATGTTTCCCAGGCGAGCAATTGGCAGCATGTTCAGAACCATGTTTCTGTGAATAACTCCTGAACCGTAAGTCCTAGACGCTCGCTCTTGGCTGCATTCGATTCAGCTCGTGGCAGCCAGTCTAAAAAACACTATCTTGGACTTCTCTGCATGTTCCTAAGGCAAATGTTTCTAAAGCTAATTCTTGAACCGTAAGTCCTAGACGCTCGATCTTGGCGGCATTCGTCTCAGCGCCAGGCAATTAGTATAGGAGCACTGTGTTTGACTTCTCTGGATGTTTCCCAGGCGAGCAATTGTCAGCATGTTCAGAACCATGTTTCTGTGAATAACTCCTGAACCGTAAGTCCTAGACGCTCGCTCTTGGCTGCATTCGATTCAGCTCGTGGCAGCCAGTCTAAAAAACACTATCTTGGACTTCTCTGCATGTTTCCCAGGCGAGCAATTGGCAGCATGTTCAGAACCATGTTTCTGTGAATAACTCCTGAACCGTAAGTCCTAGACGCTCGCTCTTGGCTGCATTCGATTCAGCTCGTGGCAGCCAGTCTAAAAAACACTATCTTGGACTTCTCTGCATGTTTCCCAGGCGAGCAATTGGCAGCATGTTCAGAACCATGTTTCTGTGAATAACTCCTGAACCGTAAGTCCTAGACGCTCGCTCTTGGCTGCATTCGATTCAGCTCGTGGCAGCCAGTCTAAAAAACACTATCTTGGACTTCTCTGCATGTTTCCCAGGCGAGCAATTGGCAGCATGTTCAGAACCATGTTTCTGTGAATAACTCCTGAACCGTAAGTCCTAGACGCTCGCTCTTGGCTGCATTCGATTCAGCTCGTGGCAGCCAGTCTAAAAAACACTATCTTGGACTTCTCTGCATGTTTCCCAGGCGAGCAATTGGCAGCATGTTCAGAACCATGTTTCTGTGAATAACTCCTGAACCGTAAGTCCTAGACGCTCGCTCTTGGCTGCATTCGATTCAGCTCGTGGCAGCCAGTCTAAAAAACACTATCTTGGACTTCTCTGCATGTTCCTAAGGCAAATGTTTCTAAAGCTAATTCTTGAACCGTAAGTCCTAGACGCTCGATCTTGGCGGCATTCGTCTCAGCGCCAGGCAATTAGTATAGGAGTACTGTGTTTGACTTCTCTGGATGTTTCCCAGGCGAGCAATTGTCAGCATGTTCAGAACCATGTTTCTGTGAATAACTCCTGAACCGTAAGTCCTAGACGCTCGCTCTTGGCTGCATTCGATTCAGCTCGTGGCAGCCAGTCTAAAAAACACTATCTTGGACTTCTCTGCATGTTTCCCAGGCGAGCAATTGGCAGCATGTTCAGAACCATGTTTCTGTGAATAACTCCTGAACCGTAAGTCCTAGACGCTCGCTCTTGGCTGCATTCGATTCAGCTCGTGGCAGCCAGTCTAAAAAACACTATCTTGGACTTCTCTGCATGTTCCTAAGGCAAATGTTTCTAAAGCTAATTCTTGAACCGTAAGTCCTAGACGCTCGATCTTGGCGGCATTCGTCTCAGCGCCAGGCAATTAGTATAGGAGCACTGTGTTTGACTTCTCTGGATGTTTCCCAGGCGAGTTATTGACAAGTAAATCCTAGACGCTCGATCTTGGTTATTTTCGCTTTCGCGGCTGGCAGTAAAAGAACCATGTTTCTGTGAATAACTCCTGAACCGTAAGTCCTAGACGCTCGCTCTTGGCTGCATTCGATTCAGCTCGTGGCAGCCAGTCTAAAAAACACTATCTTGGACTTCTCTGCATGTTTCCCAGGCGAGCAATTGGCAGCATGTTCAGAACCATGTTTCTGTGAATAACTCCTGAACCGTAAGTCCTAGACGCTCGCTCTTGGCTGCATTCGATTCAGCTCGTGGCAGCCAGTCTAAAAAACACTATCTTGGACTTCTCTGCATGTTCCTAAGGCAAATGTTTCTAAAGCTAATTCTTGAACCGTAAGTCCTAGACGCTCGATCTTGGCGGCATTCGTCTCAGCGCCAGGCAATTAGTATAGGAGCACTGTGTTTGACTTCTCTGGATGTTTCCCAGGCGAGTTATTGACAAGTAAATCCTAGACGCTCGATCTTGGTTATTTTCGCTTTCGCGGCTGGCAGTAAAAGAACCATGTTTCTGTGAATAACTCCTAAACCGTAAGTCCTAGACGCTCGCTCTTGGCTGCATTCGATTCAGCTCGTGGCAGCCAGTCTAAAAAACACTATCTTGGACTTCTCTGCTTGTTTCCCAGGCGAGCAATTGGCAGCATGTTCAGAACCATGTTTCTGTGAATAACTCCTGAACCGTAAGTCCTAGACGCTCGCTCTTGGCTGCATTCGATTCAGCTCGTGGCAGCCAGTCTAAAAAACACTATCTTGGACTTCTCTGCATGTTTCCCAGGCGAGCAATTGGCAGCATGTTCAGAACCATGTTTCTGTGAATAACTCCTGAACCGTAAGTCCTAGACGCTCGCTCTTGGCTGCATTCGATTCAGCTCGTGGCAGCCAGTCTAAAAAACACTATCTTGGACTTCTCTGCATGTTTCCCAGGCGAGCAATTGGCAGCATGTTCAGAACCATGTTTCTGTGAATAACTCCTGAACCGTAAGTCCTAGACGCTCGCTCTTGGCTGCATTCGATTCAGCTCGTGGCAGCCAGTCTAAAAAACACTATCTTGGACTTCTCTGCATGTTCCTAAGGCAAATGTTTCTAAAGCTAATTCTTGAACCGTAAGTCCTAGACGCTCGATCTTGGCGGCATTCGTCTCAGCGCCACGCAATTAGTATAGGAGCACTGTGTTTGACTTCTCTGGATGTTTCCCAGGCGAGTTATTGACAAGTAAATCCTAGACGCTCGATCTTGGTTATTTTCGCTTTCGCGGCTGGCAGTAAAAGAACCATGTTTCTGTGAATAACTCCTGAACCGTAAGTCCTAGACGCTCGCTCTTGGCTGCATTCGATTCAGCTCGTGGCAGCCAGTCTAAAAAACACTATCTTGGACTTCTCTGCATGTTTCCCAGGCGAGCAATTGTCAGCATGTTCAGAACCATGTTTCTGTGAATAACTCCTGAACCGTAAGTCCTAGACGCTCGCTCTTGGCTGCATTCGATTCAGCTCGTGGCAGCCAGTCTAAAAAACACTATCTTGGACTTCTCTGCATGTTTCCCAGGCGAGCAATTGGCAGCATGTTCAGAACCATGTTTCTGTGAATAACTCCTGAACCGTAAGTCCTAGACGCTCGCTCTTGGCTGCATTCGATTCAGCTCGTGGCAGCCAGTCTAAAAAACACTATCTTGGACTTCTCTGCATGTTTCCCAGGCGAGCAATTGGCAGCATGTTCAGAACCATGTTTCTGTGAATAACTCCTGAACCGTAAGTCCTAGACGCTCGCTCTTGGCTGCATTCGATTCAGCTCGTGGCAGCCAGTCTAAAAAACACTATCTTGGACTTCTCTGCATGTTTCCCAGGCGAGAAATTGGCAGCATGTTCAGAACCATGTTTCTGTGAATAACTCCTGAACCGTAAGTCCTAGACGCTCGATCTTGGCGGCATTCGTCTCAGCGCCTGGCAATTAGTATAGGAGCACTGTGTTTGACTTCTCTGGATGTTTCCCAGGCGAGTTATTGACAAGTAAATCCTAGACGCTCGATCTTGGTTATTTTCGCTTTCGCGGCTGGCAGTAAAAGAACCATGTTTCTGTGAATAACTCCTGAACCGTAAGTCCTAGACGCTCGCTCTTGGCTGCATTCGATTCAGCTCGTGGCAGCCAGTCTAAAAAACACTATCTTGGACTTCTCTGCATGTTTCCCAGGCGAGAAATTGGCAGCATGTTCAGAACCATGTTTCTGTGAATAACTCCTGAACCGTAAGTCCTAGACGCTCGCTCTTGGCTGCATTCGATTCAGCTCGTGGCAGCCAGTCTAAAAAACACTATCTTGGACTTCTCTGCATGTTTCCCAGGCGAGCAATTGGCAGCATGTTCAGAACCATGTTTCTGTGAATAACTCCTGAACCGTAAGTCCTAGACGCTCGCTCTTGGCTGCATTCGATTCAGCTCGTGGCAGCCAGTCTAAAAAACACTATCTTGGACTTCTCTGCATGTTTCCCAGGCGAGCAATTGGCAGCATGTTCAGAACCATGTTTCTGTGAATAACTCCTGAACCGTAAGTCCTAGACGCTCGCTCTTGGCTGCATTCGATTCAGCTCGTGGCAGCCAGTCTAAAAAACACTATCTTGGACTTCTCTGCATGTTTCCCAGGCGAGCAATTGGCAGCATGTTCAGAACCATGTTTCTGTGAATAACTCCTGAACCGTAAGTCCTAGACGCTCGCTCTTGGCTGCATTCGATTCAGCTCGTGGCAGCCAGTCTAAAAAACACTATCTTGGACTTCTCTGCATGTTTCCCAGGCGAGCAATTGGCAGCATGTTCAGAACCATGTTTCTGTGAATAACTCCTGAACCGTAAGTCCTAGACGCTCGCTCTTGGCTGCATTCGATTCAGCTCGTGGCAGCCAGTCTAAAAAACACTATCTTGGACTTCTCTGCATGTTTCCCAGGCGAGCAATTGGCAGCATGTTCAGAACCATGTTTCTGTGAATAACTCCTGAACCGTAAGTCCTAGACGCTCGCTCTTGGCTGCATTCGATTCAGCTCGTGGCAGCCAGTCTAAAAAACACTATCTTGGACTTCTCTGCATGTTTCCCAGGCGAGCAATTGGCAGCATGTTCAGAACCATGTTTCTGTGAATAACTCCTGAACCGTAAGTCCTAGACGCTCGCTCTTGGCTGCATTCGATTCAGCTCGTGGCAGCCAGTCTAAAAAACACTATCTTGGACTTCTCTGCATGTTTCCCAGGCGAGCAATTGGCAGCATGTTCAGAACCATGTTTCTGTGAATAACTCCTGAACCGTAAGTCACAGACGCTCGCTCTTGGCTGCATTCGATTCAGCTCGTGGCAGCCAGTCTAAAAAACACTATCTTGGACTTCTCTGCATGTTTCCCAGGCGAGCAATTGGCAGCATGTTCAGAACCATGTTTCTGTGAATAACTCCTGAACCGTAAGTCCTAGACGCTCGCTCTTGGCTGCATTCGATTCAGCTCGTGGCAGCCAGTCTAAAAAACACTATCTTGGACTTCTCTGCATGTTTCCCAGGCGAGCAATTGGCAGCATGTTCAGAACCATGTTTCTGTGAATAACTCCTGAACCGTAAGTCCTAGACGCTCGCTCTTGGCTGCATTCGATTCAGCTCGTGGCAGCCAGTCTAAAAAACACTATCTTGGACTTCTCTGCATGTTCCTAAGGCAAATGTTTCTAAAGCTAATTCTTGAACCGTAAGTCCTAGACGCTCGATCTTGGCGGCATTCGTCTCAGCGCCAGGCAATTAGTATAGGAGCACTGTGTTTGACTTCTCTGGATGTTTCCCAGGCGAGTTATTGACAAGTAAATCCTAGACGCTCGATCTTGGTTATTTTCGCTTTCGCGGCTGGCAGTAAAAGAACCATGTTTCTGTGAATAACTCCTGAACCGTAAGTCCTAGACGCTCGCTCTTGGCTGCATTCGATTCAGCTCGTGGCAGCCAGTCTAAAAAACACTATCTTGGACTTCTCTGCATGTTTCCCAGGCGAGCAATTGGCAGCATGTTCAGAACCATGTTTCTGTGAATAACTCCTGAACCGTAAGTCCTAGACGCTCGCTCTTGGCTGCATTCGATTCAGCTCGTGGCAGCCAGTCTAAAAAACACTATCTTGGACTTCTCTGCATGTTCCTAAGGCAAATGTTTCTAAAGCTAATTCTTGAACCGTAAGTCCTAGACGCTCGATCTTGGCGGCATTCGTCTCAGCGCCAGGCAATTAGTATAGGAGCACTGTGTTTGACTTCTCTGGATGTTTCCCAGGCGAGTTATTGACAAGTAAATCCTAGACGCTCGATCTTGGTTATTTTCGCTTTCGCGGCTGGCAGTAAAAGAACCATGTTTCTGTGAATAACTCCTGAACCGTAAGTCCTAGACGCTCGCTCTTGGCTGCATTCGATTCAGCTCGTGGCAGCCAGTCTAAAAAACACTATCTTGGACTTCTCTGCTTGTTTCCCAGGCGAGCAATTGGCAGCATGTTCAGAACCATGTTTCTGTGAATAACTCCTGAACCGTAAGTCCTAGACGCTCGCTCTTGGCTGCATTCGATTCAGCTCGTGGCAGCCAGTCTAAAAAACACTATCTTGGACTTCTCTGCATGTTTCCCAGGCGAGCAATTGGCAGCATGTTCAGAACCATGTTTCTGTGAATAACTCCTGAACCGTAAGTCCTAGACGCTCGCTCTTGGCTGCATTCGATTCAGCTCGTGGCAGCCAGTCTAAAAAACACTATCTTGGACTTCTCTGCATGTTTGCCAGGCGAGCAATTGGCAGCATGTTCAGAACCATGTTTCTGTGAATAACTCCTGAACCGTAAGTCCTAGACGCTCGCTCTTGGCTGCATTCGATTCAGCTCGTGGCAGCCAGTCTAAAAAACACTATCTTGGACTTCTCTGCATGTTTCCCAGGCGAGCAATTGGCAGCATGTTCAGAACCATGTTTCTGTGAATAACTCCTGAACCGTAAGTCCTAGACGCTCGCTCTTGGCTGCATTCGATTCAGCTCGTGGCAGCCAGTCTAAAAAACACTATCTTGGACTTCTCTGCATGTTTCCCAGTCGAGCAATTGGCAGCATGTTCAGAACCATGTTTCTGTGAATAACTCCTGAACCGTAAGTCCTAGACGCTCGCTCTTGGCTGCATTCGATTCAGCTCGTGGCAGCCAGTCTAAAAAACACTATCTTGGACTTCTCTGCATGTTCCTAAGGCAAATGTTTCTAAAGCTAATTCTTGAACCGTAAGTCCTAGACGCTCGATCTTGGCGGCATTCGTCTCAGCGCCACGCAATTAGTATAGGAGCACTGTGTTTGACTTCTCTGGATGTTTCCCAGGCGAGTTATTGACAAGTAAATCCTAGACGCTCGATCTTGGTTATTTTCGCTTTCGCGGCTGGCAGTAAAAGAACCATGTTTCTGTGAATAACTCCTGAACCGTAAGTCCTAGACGCTCGCTCTTGGCTGCATTCGATTCAGCTCGTGGCAGCCAGTCTAAAAAACACTATCTTGGACTTCTCTGCTTGTTTCCCAGGCGAGCAATTGGCAGCATTTTCAGAACCATGTTTCTGTGAATAACTCCTGAACCGTAAGTCCTAGACGCTCGCTCTTGGCTGCATTCGATTCAGCTCGTGGCAGCCAGTCTAAAAAACACTATCTTGGACTTCTCTGCATGTTTCCCAGGCGAGCAATTGTCAGCATGTTCAGAACCATGTTTCTGTGAATAACTCCTGAACCGTAAGTCCTAGACGCTCGCTCTTGGCTGCATTCGATTCAGCTCGTGGCAGCCAGTCTAAAAAACACTATCTTGGACTTCTCTGCATGTTTCCCAGGCGAGCAATTGGCAGCATGTTCAGAACCATGTTTCTGTGAATAACTCCTGAACCGTAAGTCCTAGACGCTCGCTCTTGGCTGCATTCGATTCAGCTCGTGGCAGCCAGTCTAAAAAACACTATCTTGGACTTCTCTGCATGTTTCCCAGGCGAGCAATTGGCAGCATGTTCAGAACCATGTTTCTGTGAATAACTCCTGAACCGTAAGTCCTAGACGCTCGCTCCTTGGCTGCATTCGATTCAGCTCGTGGCAGCCAGTCTAAAAAACACTATCTTGGACTTCTCTGCATGTTCCTAAGGCAAATGTTTCTAAAGCTAATTCTTGAACCGTAAGTCCTAGACGCTCGATCTTGGCGGCATTCGTCTCAGCGCCACGCAATTAGTATAGGAGCACTGTGTTTGACTTCTCTGGATGTTTCCCAGGCGAGTTATTGACAAGTAAATCCTAGACGCTCGATCTTGGTTATTTTCGCTTTCGCGGCTGGCAGTAAAAGAACCATGTTTCTGTGAATAACTCCTGAACCGTAAGTCCTAGACGCTCGCTCTTGGCTGCATTCGATTCAGCTCGTGGCAGCCAGTCTAAAAAAACACTATCTTGGACTTCTCTGCTTGTTTCCCAGGCGAGCAATTGGCAGCATTTCAGAACCATGTTTCTGTGAATAACTCCTGAACCGTAAGTCCTAGACGCTCGCTCTTGGCTGCATTCGATTCAGCTCGTGGCAGCCAGTCTAAAAAACACTATCTTGGACTTCTCTGCATGTTTCCCAGGCGAGCAATTGTCAGCATGTTCAGAACCATGTTTCTGTGAATAACTCCTGAACCGTAAGTCCTAGACGCTCGCTCTTGGCTGCATTCGATTCAGCTCGTGGCAGCCAGTCTAAAAAACACTATCTTGGACTTCTCTGCATGTTTCCCAGGCGAGCAATTGGCAGCATGTTCAGAACCATGTTTCTGTGAATAACTCCTGAACCGTAAGTCCTAGACGCTCGCTCTTGGCTGCATTCGATTCAGCTCGTGGCAGCCAGTCTAAAAAACACTATCTTGGACTTCTCTGCATGTTTCCCAGGCGAGCAATTGGCAGCATGTTCAGAACCATGTTTCTGTGAATAACTCCTGAACCGTAAGTCCTAGACGCTCGCTCTTGGCTGCATTCGATTCAGCTCGTGGCAGCCAGTCTAAAAAACACTATCTTGGACTTCTCTGCAGTTCCTAAGGCAAATGTTTCTAAAGCTAATTCTTGAACCGTAAGTCCTAGACGCTCGATCTTGGCGGCATTCGTCTCAGCGCCAGGCAATTAGTATAGGAGCACTGTGTTTGACTTCTCTGGATGTTTCCCAGGCGAGCAATTGTCAGCATGTTCAGAACCATGTTTCTGTGAATAACTCCTGAACCGTAAAGTCCTAGACGCTCGCTCTTGGCTGCATTCGATTCAGCTCGTGGCAGCCAGTCTAAAAAACACTATCTTGGACTTCTCTGCATGTTTCCCAGGCGAGCAATTGGCAGCATGTTCAGAACCATGTTTCTGTGAATAACTCCTGAACCGTAAGTCCTAGACGCTCGCTCTTGGCTGCATTCGATTCAGCTCGTGGCAGCCAGTCTAAAAAACACTATCTTGGACTTCTCTGCATGTTTCCCAGGCGAGCAATTGGCAGCATGTTCAGAACCATGTTTCTGTGAATAACTCCTGAACCGTAAGTCCTAGACGCTCGCTCTTGGCTGCATTCGATTCAGCTCGTGGCAGCCAGTCTAAAAAACACTATCTTGGACTTCTCTGCTTGTTTCCCAGGCGAGCAATTGGCAGCATGTTCAGAACCATGTTTCTGTGAATAACTCCTGAACCGTAAGTCCTAGACGCTCGCTCTTGGCTGCATTCGATTCAGCTCGTGGCAGCCAGTCTAAAAAACACTATCTTGGACTTCTCTGCATGTTTCCCAGGCGAGCAATTGGCAGCATGTTCAGAACCATGTTTCTGTGAATAACTCCTGAACCGTAAGTCCTAGACGCTCGCTCTTGGCTGCATTCGATTCAGCTCGTGGCAGCCAGTCTAAAAAACACTATCTTGGACTTCTCCTGCATGTTTCCCAGGCGAGCAATTGGCAGCATGTTCAGAACCATGTTCTGTGAATAACTCCTGAACCGTAAGTCACAGACGCTCGCTCTTGGCTGCATTCGATTCAGCTCGTGGCAGCCAGTCTAAAAAACACTATCTTGGACTTCTCTGCATGTTTCCCAGGCGAGCAATTGGCAGCATGTTCAGAACCCATGTTTCTGTGAATAACTCCTGAACCGTAAGTCCTAGACGCTCGCTCTTGGCTGCATTCGATTCAGCTCGTGGCAGCCAGTCTAAAAAACACTATCTTGGACTTCTCTGCATGTTTCCCAGGCGAGCAATTGGCAGCATGTTCAGAACCATGTTTCTGTGAATAACTCCTGAACCGTAAGTCCTAGACGCTCGCTCTTGGCTGCATTCGATTCAGCTCGTGGCAGCCAGTCTAAAAACACTATCTTGGACTTCTCTGCATGTTCCTAAGGCAAATGTTTCTAAAGCTAATTCTTGAACCGTAAGTCCTAGACGCTCGATCTTGGCCGGCATTCGTCTCAGCGCCAGGCAATTAGTATAGGAGCACTGTGTTTGACTTCTCTGGATGTTTCCCAGGCGAGTTATTGACAAGTAAATCCTAGACGCTCGATCTTGGTTATTTTCGCTTTCGCGGCTGGCAGTAAAAGAACCATGTTTCTGTGAATAACTCCTGAACCGTAAGTCCTAGACGCTCGCTCTTGGCTGCATTCGATTCAGCTCGTGGCAGCCAGTCTAAAAAACACTATCTTGGACTTCTCTGCATGTTTCCCAGGGCGAGCAATTGGCAGCATGTTCAGAACCATGTTTCTGTGATTAACTCCTGAACCGTAAGTCCTAGACGCTCGCTCTGGCTGCATTCGATTCAGCTCGTGGCAGCCAGTCTAAAAAACACTATCTTGGACTTCTCTGCATGTTCCTAAGGCAAATGTTTCTAAAGCTAATTCTTGAACCGTAAGTCCTAGACGCTCGATCTTGGCGCATCGTCTCAGCGCCAGGCAATTAGTATAGGAGCACTGTGTTTGACTTCTCTGGATGTTTCCCAGGCGAGTTATTGACAAGTAAATCCTAGACGCTCGATCTTGGTTATTTTCGCTTTCGCGGCTGGCAGTAAAAGAACCATGTTTCTGTGAATAACTCCTGAACCGTAAGTCCTAGACGCTCGCTCTTGGCTGCATTCGATTCAGCTCGTGGCAGCCAGTCTAAAAAACACTATCTTGGACCCTTCTCTGCATGTTTCCCAGGCGAGCAATTGGCAGCATGTTCAGAACCATGTTTCTGTGAATAACTCCTGAACCGTAAGTCCTAGACGCTCGCTCTTGGCTGCATTCGATTCAGCTCGTGGCAGCCCAGTCTAAAAAACACTATCTTGGACTTTCTCTGCATGTTTCCCAGGCGAGCAATTGGCAGCATGTTCAGAACCATGTTTCTGTGAATAACTCCTGAACCGTAAGTCCTAGACGCTCGCTCTTGGCTGCATTCGATTCAGCTCGTGGCAGCCAGTCTAAAAAACACTATCTTGGACTTCTCTGCTTGTTTCCCAGGCAATTGGCAGCATTTTCAGAACCATGTTTCTGTGAATAACTCCTGAACCGTAAGTCCTAGACGCTCGCTCTTGGCTGCATTCGATTCAGCTCGTGGCAGCCAGTCTAAAAAACACTATCTTGGACTTCTCTGCATGTTTCCCAGGCGAGCAATTGTCAGCATGTTCAGAACCATGTTTCTGTGAATAACTCCTGAACCGTAAGTCCTAGACGCTCGCTCTTGGCTGCATTCGATTCAGCTCGTGGCAGCCAGTCTAAAAAACACTATCTTGGACTTCTCTGCATGTTCCTAAGGCAAATGTTTCTAAAGCTAATTCTTGAACCGTAAGTCCTAGACGCTCGATCTTGGCGGCATTCGTCTCAGCGCCACGCAATTAGTATAGGAGCACTGTGTTTGACTTCTCTGGATGTTTCCCAGGCGAGTTATTGACAAGTAAATCCTAGACGCTCGATCTTGGTTATTTTCGCTTTCGCGGCTGGCAGTAAAAGAACCATGTTTCTGTGAATAACTCCTGAACCGTAAGTCCTAGACGCTCGCTCTTGGCTGCATTCGATTCAGCTCGTGGCAGCCAGTCTAAAAAACACTATCTTGGACTTCTCTGCATGTTTCCCAGGCGAGCAATTGGCAGCATGTTCAGAACCATGTTTCTGTGAATAACTCCTGAACCGTAAGTCCTAGACGCTCGCTCTTGGCTGCATTCGATTCAGC
>NW_027463113.1:0-38151 GCF_050947455.1 Rhinoderma darwinii
TTCAAGAGTTATTCACAGAAACATGGTTCTGAACTTTGCTGCCAGCCGCGAAAGCGAAAATAACCAAGATCGAGCGTCTAGGATTTACTTGTCAATAGCTCGCCTGGGAAACATCCAGAGAAGTCAAAGACAGTGCTTCTATACTAATTGCCAGGCGCTGAGACGAATGCCGCCAAGATCTAGCGTCTATGACTTACGGTTCAAGTATTAGCCTCAGAAACAGTGGGAAACAGTGCTTCTATACTAATTGCCAGGCGCTGAGACGAATGCCGCCAAGATCGAGCGTCTATGACTTACGGTTCAAGAATTAGCCTCAGAAACAGTGGTTCTGAACATGCTGCCAATAGCTCGCCTGGGAAACATCCAGAGAAGTGCAAGATTGTGTTTTTTAGACTGGCTGCCACGAGCTGAAACGAATGCAGCCAAGAGCGAGCGTCTGTGACTTACGGTTCAAGAGTTATTCACAGACACATGGTTCTGAACTTTGCTGCCAGCCGCGAAAGCGAAAATAACCAAGATCGAGCGTCTAGGATTTACTTGTCAATAGCTCGCCTGGGAAACATCCAGAGAAGTCAAAGACAGTGCTTCTATACTAATTGCCAGGCGCTGAGACGAATGCCGCCAAGATCTAGCGTCTATGACTTACGGTTCAAGAATTAGCCTCAGAAACAGTGGGAAACAGTGCTTCTATACTAATTGCCAGGCGCTGAGACGAATGCCGCCAAGATCGAGCGTCTATGACTTACGGTTCAAGAATTAGCCTCAGAAACAGTGGTTCTGAACATGCTGCCAATAGCTCGCCTGGGAAACATCCAGAGAAGTCCAAGATTGTGTTTTTTAGACTGGCTGCCACGAGCTGAAACGAATGCAGCCAAGAGCGAGCGTCTGTGACTTACGGTTCAAGAGTTATTCACAGAAACATGGTTCTGAACTTTGCTGCCAGCCGCGAAAGCGAAAATAACCAAGATCGAGCGTCTAGGATTTACTTGTCAATAGCTCGCCTGGGAAACATCCAGAGAAGTCAAAGACAGTGCTTCTATACTAATTGCCAGGCGCTGAGACGAATGCCGCCAAGATCTAGCGTCTATGACTTACGGTTCAAGTATTAGCCTCAGAAACAGTGGGAAACAGTGCTTCTATACTAATTGCCAGGCGCTGAGACGAATGCCGCCAAGATCGAGCGTCTATGACTTACGGTTCAAGAATTAGCCTCAGAAACAGTGGTTCTGAACATGCTGCCAATAGCTCGCCTGGGAAACATCCAGAGAAGTCCAAGATTGTGTTTTTTAGACTGGCTGCCACGAGCTGAAACGAATGCAGCCAAGAGCGAGCGTCTGTGACTTACGGTTCAAGAGTTATTCACAGACACATGGTTCTGAACTTTGCTGCCAGCCGCGAAAGCGAAAATAACCAAGATCGAGCGTCTAGGATTTACTTGTCAATAGCTCGCCTGGGAAACATCCAGAGAAGTCAAAGACAGTGCTTCTATACTAATTGCCAGGCGCTGAGACGAATGCCGCCAAGATCTAGCGTCTATGACTTACGGTTCAAGAATTAGCCTCAGAAACAGTGGGAAACAGTGCTTCTATACTAATTGCCAGGCGCTGAGACGAATGCCGCCAAGATCGAGCGTCTATGACTTACGGTTCAAGAATTAGCCTCAGAAACAGTGGTTCTGAACATGCTGCCAATAGCTCGCCTGGGAAACATCCAGAGAAGTCCAAGATTGTGTTTTTTAGACTGGCTGCCACGAGCTGAAACGAATGCAGCCAAGAGCGAGCGTCTGTGACTTACGGTTCAAGAGTTATTCACAGAAACATGGTTCTGAACTTTGCTGCCAGCCGCGAAAGCGAAAATAACCAAGATCGAGCGTCTAGGATTTACTTGTCAATAGCTCGCCTGGGAAACATCCAGAGAAGTCAAAGACAGTGCTTCTATACTAATTGCCAGGCGCTGAGACGAATGCCGCCAAGATCTAGCGTCTATGACTTACGGTTCAAGTATTAGCCTCAGAAACAGTGGGAAACAGTGCTTCTATACTAATTGCCAGGCGCTGAGACGAATGCCGCCAAGATCGAGCGTCTATGACTTACGGTTCAAGAATTAGCCTCAGAAACAGTGGTTCTGAACATGCTGCCAATAGCTCGCCTGGGAAACATCCAGAGAAGTCCAAGATTGTGTTTTTTAGACTGGCTGCCACGAGCTGAAACGAATGCAGCCAAGAGCGAGCGTCTGTGACTTACGGTTCAAGAGTTATTCACAGACACATGGTTCTGAACTTTGCTGCCAGCCGCGAAAGCGAAAATAACCAAGATCGAGCGTCTAGGATTTACTTGTCAATAGCTCGCCTGGGAAACATCCAGAGAAGTCAAAGACAGTGCTTCTATACTAATTGCCAGGCGCTGAGACGAATGCCGCCAAGATCTAGCGTCTATGACTTACGGTTCAAGAATTAGCCTCAGAAACAGTGGGAAACAGTGCTTCTATACTAATTGCCAGGCGCTGAGACGAATGCCGCCAAGATCGAGCGTCTATGACTTACGGTTCAAGAATTAGCCTCAGAAACAGTGGTTCTGAACATGCTGCCAATAGCTCGCCTGGGAAACATCCAGAGAAGTCCAAGATTGTGTTTTTTAGACTGGCTGCCACGAGCTGAAACGAATGCAGCCAAGAGCGAGCGTCTGTGACTTACGGTTCAAAAGTTATTCACAGAAACATGGTTCTGAACTTTGCTGCCAGCCGCGAAAGCGAAAATAACCAAGATCGAGCGTCTAGGATTTACTTGTCAATAGCTCGCCTGGGAAACATCCAGAGAAGTCAAAGACAGTGCTTCTATACTAATTGCCAGGCGCTGAGACGAATGCCGCCAAGATCTAGCGTCTATGACTTACGGTTCAAGAATTAGCCTCAGAAACAGTGGGAAACAGTGCTTCTATACTAATTGCCAGGCGCTGAGACGAATGCCGCCAAGATCTAGCGTCTATGACTTACGGTTCAAGAATTAGCCTCAGAAACAGTGGGAAACAGTGCTTCTATACTAATTGCCAGGCGCTGAGACGAATGCCGCCAAGATCGAGCGTCTATGACTTACGGTTCAAGAATTAGCCTCAGAAACAGTGGTTCTGAACATGCTGCCAATAGCTCGCCTGGGAAACATCCAGAGAAGTCCAAGATTGTGTTTTTTAGACTGGCTGCCACGAGCTGAAACGAATGCAGCCAAGAGCGAGCGTCTGTGACTTACGGTTCAAGAGTTATTCACAGAAACATGGTTCTGAACTTTGCTGCCAGCCGCGAAAGCGAAAATAACCAAGATCGAGCGTCTAGGATTTACTTGTCAATAGCTCGCCTGGGAAACATCCAGAGAAGTCAAAGACAGTGCTTCTATACTAATTGCCAGGCGCTGAGACGAATGCCGCCAAGATCGAGCGTCTATGACTTACGGTTCAAGAATTAGCCTCAGAAACAGTCGTTCTGAACATGCTGCCAATAGCTCGCCTGGGAAACATCCAGATAAGTCCAAGATAGTGTTTTTTAGACTGGCTGCCACGAGCTGAAACGAATGCAGCCAAGAGCGAGCGTCTGTGACTTACGGTTCAAGAGTTATTCACAGAAACATGGTTCTGAACTTTGCTGCCAGCCGCGAAAGCGAAAATAACCAAGATCGAGCGTCTAGGATTTACTTGTCAATAGCTCGCCTGGGAAACATCCAGAGAAGTCAAAGACAGTGCTTCTATACTAATTGCCAGGCGCTGAGACGAATGCCGCCAAGATCTAGCGTCTATGACTTACGGTTCAAGAATTAGCCTCAGAAACAGTGGGAAACAGTGCTTCTATACTAATTGCCAGGCGCTGAGACGAATGCCGCCAAGATCGAGCGTCTATGACTTACGGTTCAAGAATTAGCCTCAGAAACAGTGGTTCTGAACATGCTGCCAATAGCTCGCCTGGGAAACATCCAGAGAAGTCCAAGATTGTGTTTTTTAGACTGGCTGCCACGAGCTGAAACGAATGCAGCCAAGAGCGAGCGTCTGTGACTTACGGTTCAAAAGTTATTCACAGAAACATGGTTCAGAACTTTGCTGCCAGCCGCGAAAGCGAAAATAACCAAGATCGAGCGTCTATGATTTACTTGTCAAAAGCTCGCCTGGGAAACATCCAGAGAAGTCAAAGACGGTGCTTCTATACTAATTGCCAGGCGCTGAGACGAATGCCGCCAAGATCTAGCGTCTATGACTTACGGTTCAAGAATTAGCCTCAGAAACAGTGGGAAACAGTGCTTCTATACTAATTGCCAGGCGCTGAGACGAATGCCGCCAAGATCGAGCGTCTATGACACGGTTCAAGAATTAGCCTCAGAAACAGTGGGAAACAGTGCTTCTATACTAATTGCCAGGCGCTGAGACGAATGCCGCCAAGATCGAGCGTCTATGACTTACGGTTCAAGAATTAGCCTCAGAAACAGTGGTTCTGAACATGCTGCCAATAGCTCGCCTGGGAAACATCCAGAGAAGTCCAAGATTGTGTTTTTTAGACAGGCTGCCACGAGCTGAAACGAATGCAGCCAAGAGCGAGCGTCTGTGACTTACGGTTCAAAAGTTATTCACAGAAACATGGTTCTGAACTTTGCTGCCAGCCGCGAAAGCGAAAATAACCAAGATCGAGCGTCTAGGATTTACTTGTCAATAGCTCGCCTGGGAAACATCCAGAGAAGTCAAAGACAGTGCTTCTATACTAATTGCCAGGCGCTGAGACGAATGCCGCCAAGATCTAGCGTCTATGACTTACGGTTCAAGAATTAGCCTCAGAAACAGTGGGAAACAGTGCTTCTATACTAATTGCCAGGCGCTGAGACGAATGCCGCCAAGATCGAGCGTCTATGACTTACGGTTCAAGAATTAGCCTCAGAAACAGTGGTTCTGAACATGCTGCCAATAGCTCGCCTGGGAAACATCCAGAGAAGTCCAAGATAGTGTTTTTTAGACTGGCTGCCACGAGCTGAAACGAATGCAGCCAAGAGCGAGCGTCTGTGACTTACGGTTCAAAAGTTATTCACAGAAACATGGTTCTGAACTTTGCTGCCAGCCGCGAAAGCGAAAATAACCAAGATCGAGCGTCTAGGATTTACTTGTCAAAAGCTCGCCTGGGAAACATCCAGAGAAGTCAAAGACGGTGCTTCTATACTAATTGCCAGGCGCTGAGACGAATGCCGCCAAGATCTAGCGTCTATGACTTACGGTTCAAGAATTAGCCTCAGAAACAGTGGGAAACAGTGCTTCTATACTAATTGCCAGGCGCTGAGACGAATGCCGCCAAGATCGAGCGTCTATGACACGGTTCAAGAATTAGCCTCAGAAACAGTGGGAAACAGTGCTTCTATACTAATTGCCAGGCGCTGAGACGAATGCCGCCAAGATCGAGCGTCTATGACTTACGGTTCAAGAATTAGCCTCAGAAACAGTGGTTCTGAACATGCTGCCAATAGCTCGCCTGGGAAACATCCAGAGAAGTCCAAGATAGTGTTTTTTAGACTGGCTGCCACGAGCTGAAACGAATGCAGCCAAGAGCGAGCGTCTGTGACTTACGGTTCAAGAGTTATTCACAGAAACATGGTTCTGAACTTTGCTGCCAGCCGCGAAAGCGAAAATAACCAAGATCGAGCGTCTAGGATTTACTTGTCAATAGCTCGCCTGGGAAACATCCAGAGAAGTCAAAGACAGTGCTTCTACACTAATTGCCAGGCGCTGAGACGAATGCCGCCAAGATCTAGCGTCTATGACTTACGGTTCAAGAATTAGCCTCAGAAACAGTGGGAAACAGTGCTTCTATACTAATTGCCAGGCGCTGAGACGAATGCCGCCAAGATCGAGCGTCTATGACTTACGGTTCAAGAATTAGCCTCAGAAACAGTGGTTCTGAACATGCTGCCAATAGCTCGCCTGGGAAACATCCAGAGAAGTCCAAGATTGTGTTTTTTAGACTGGCTGCCACGAGCTGAAACAAATGCAGCCAAGAGCGAGCGTCTGTGACTTACGGTTCAAGAGTTATTCACAGAAACATGGTTCTGAACTTTGCTGCCAGCCGCGAAAGCGAAAATAACCAAGATCGAGCGTCTAGGATTTACTTGTCAATAGCTCGCCTGGGAAACATCCAGAGAAGTCAAAGACAGTGCTTCTATACTAATTGCCAGGCGCTGAGACGAATGCCGCCAAGATCTAGCGTCTATGACTTACGGTTCAAGTATTAGCCTCAGAAACAGTGGGAAACAGTGCTTCTATACTAATTGCCAGGCGCTGAGACGAATGCCGCCAAGATCGAGCGTCTATGACTTACGGTTCAAGAATTAGCCTCAGAAACAGTGGTTCTGAACATGCTGCCAATAGCTCGCCTGGGAAACATCCAGAGAAGTCCAAGATTGTGTTTTTTAGACTGGCTGCCACGAGCTGAAACGAATGCAGCCAAGAGCGAGCGTCTGTGACTTACGGTTCAAGAGTTATTCACAGACACATGGTTCTGAACTTTGCTGCCAGCCGCGAAAGCGAAAATAACCAAGATCGAGCGTCTAGGATTTACTTGTCAATAGCTCGCCTGGGAAACATCCAGAGAAGTCAAAGACAGTGCTTCTATACTAATTGCCAGGCGCTGAGACGAATGCCGCCAAGATCTAGCGTCTATGACTTACGGTTCAAGAATTAGCCTCAGAAACAGTGGGAAACAGTGCTTCTATACTAATTGCCAGGCGCTGAGACGAATGCCGCCAAGATCGAGCGTCTATGACTTACGGTTCAAGAATTAGCCTCAGAAACAGTGGTTCTGAACATGCTGCCAATAGCTCGCCTGGGAAACATCCAGAGAAGTCCAAGATTGTGTTTTTTAGACTGGCTGCCACGAGCTGAAACGAATGCAGCCAAGAGCGAGCGTCTGTGACTTACGGTTCAAAAGTTATTCACAGAAACATGGTTCTGAACTTTGCTGCCAGCCGCGAAAGCGAAAATAACCAAGATCGAGCGTCTAGGATTTACTTGTCAATAGCTCGCCTGGGAAACATCCAGAGAAGTCAAAGACAGTGCTTCTATACTAATTGCCAGGCGCTGAGACGAATGCCGCCAAGATCTAGCGTCTATGACTTACGGTTCAAGAATTAGCCTCAGAAACAGTGGGAAACAGTGCTTCTATACTAATTGCCAGGCGCTGAGACGAATGCCGCCAAGATCTAGCGTCTATGACTTACGGTTCAAGAATTAGCCTCAGAAACAGTGGGAAACAGTGCTTCTATACTAATTGCCAGGCGCTGAGACGAATGCCGCCAAGATCGAGCGTCTATGACTTACGGTTCAAGAATTAGCCTCAGAAACAGTGGTTCTGAACATGCTGCCAATAGCTCGCCTGGGAAACATCCAGAGAAGTCCAAGATTGTGTTTTTTAGACTGGCTGCCACGAGCTGAAACGAATGCAGCCAAGAGCGAGCGTCTGTGACTTACGGTTCAAGAGTTATTCACAGAAACATGGTTCTGAACTTTGCTGCCAGCCGCGAAAGCGAAAATAACCAAGATCGAGCGTCTAGGATTTACTTGTCAATAGCTCGCCTGGGAAACATCCAGAGAAGTCAAAGACAGTGCTTCTATACTAATTGCCAGGCGCTGAGACGAATGCCGCCAAGATCGAGCGTCTATGACTTACGGTTCAAGAATTAGCCTCAGAAACAGTCGTTCTGAACATGCTGCCAATAGCTCGCCTGGGAAACATCCAGATAAGTCCAAGATAGTGTTTTTTAGACTGGCTGCCACGAGCTGAAACGAATGCAGCCAAGAGCGAGCGTCTGTGACTTACGGTTCAAGAGTTATTCACAGAAACATGGTTCTGAACTTTGCTGCCAGCCGCGAAAGCGAAAATAACCAAGATCGAGCGTCTAGGATTTACTTGTCAATAGCTCGCCTGGGAAACATCCAGAGAAGTCAAAGACAGTGCTTCTATACTAATTGCCAGGCGCTGAGACGAATGCCGCCAAGATCTAGCGTCTATGACTTACGGTTCAAGAATTAGCCTCAGAAACAGTGGGAAACAGTGCTTCTATACTAATTGCCAGGCGCTGAGACGAATGCCGCCAAGATCGAGCGTCTATGACTTACGGTTCAAGAATTAGCCTCAGAAACAGTGGTTCTGAACATGCTGCCAATAGCTCGCCTGGGAAACATCCAGAGAAGTCCAAGATTGTGTTTTTTAGACTGGCTGCCACGAGCTGAAACGAATGCAGCCAAGAGCGAGCGTCTGTGACTTACGGTTCAAAAGTTATTCACAGAAACATGGTTCAGAACTTTGCTGCCAGCCGCGAAAGCGAAAATAACCAAGATCGAGCGTCTATGATTTACTTGTCAAAAGCTCGCCTGGGAAACATCCAGAGAAGTCAAAGACGGTGCTTCTATACTAATTGCCAGGCGCTGAGACGAATGCCGCCAAGATCTAGCGTCTATGACTTACGGTTCAAGAATTAGCCTCAGAAACAGTGGGAAACAGTGCTTCTATACTAATTGCCAGGCGCTGAGACGAATGCCGCCAAGATCGAGCGTCTATGACACGGTTCAAGAATTAGCCTCAGAAACAGTGGGAAACAGTGCTTCTATACTAATTGCCAGGCGCTGAGACGAATGCCGCCAAGATCGAGCGTCTATGACTTACGGTTCAAGAATTAGCCTCAGAAACAGTGGTTCTGAACATGCTGCCAATAGCTCGCCTGGGAAACATCCAGAGAAGTCCAAGATTGTGTTTTTTAGACAGGCTGCCACGAGCTGAAACGAATGCAGCCAAGAGCGAGCGTCTGTGACTTACGGTTCAAAAGTTATTCACAGAAACATGGTTCTGAACTTTGCTGCCAGCCGCGAAAGCGAAAATAACCAAGATCGAGCGTCTAGGATTTACTTGTCAATAGCTCGCCTGGGAAACATCCAGAGAAGTCAAAGACAGTGCTTCTATACTAATTGCCAGGCGCTGAGACGAATGCCGCCAAGATCTAGCGTCTATGACTTACGGTTCAAGAATTAGCCTCAGAAACAGTGGGAAACAGTGCTTCTATACTAATTGCCAGGCGCTGAGACGAATGCCGCCAAGATCGAGCGTCTATGACTTACGGTTCAAGAATTAGCCTCAGAAACAGTGGTTCTGAACATGCTGCCAATAGCTCGCCTGGGAAACATCCAGAGAAGTCCAAGATAGTGTTTTTTAGACTGGCTGCCACGAGCTGAAACGAATGCAGCCAAGAGCGAGCGTCTGTGACTTACGGTTCAAAAGTTATTCACAGAAACATGGTTCTGAACTTTGCTGCCAGCCGCGAAAGCGAAAATAACCAAGATCGAGCGTCTAGGATTTACTTGTCAAAAGCTCGCCTGGGAAACATCCAGAGAAGTCAAAGACGGTGCTTCTATACTAATTGCCAGGCGCTGAGACGAATGCCGCCAAGATCTAGCGTCTATGACTTACGGTTCAAGAATTAGCCTCAGAAACAGTGGGAAACAGTGCTTCTATACTAATTGCCAGGCGCTGAGACGAATGCCGCCAAGATCGAGCGTCTATGACTTACGGTTCAAGAATTAGCCTCAGAAACAGTGGTTCTGAACATGCTGCCAATAGCTCGCCTGGGAAACATCCAGAGAAGTCCAAGATTGTGTTTTTTAGACTGGCTGCCACGAGCTGAAACGAATGCAGCCAAGAGCGAGCGTCTGTGACTTACGGTTCAAAAGTTATTCACAGAAACATGGTTCTGAACTTTGCTGCCAGCCGCGAAAGCGAAAATAACCAAGATCGAGCGTCTAGGATTTACTTGTCAAAAGCTCGCCTGGGAAACATCCAGAGAAGTCAAAGACGGTGCTTCTATACTAATTGCCAGGCGCTGAGACGAATGCCGCCAAGATCTAGCGTCTATGACTTACGGTTCAAGAATTAGCCTCAGAAACAGTGGGAAACAGTGCTTCTATACTAATTGCCAGGCGCTGAGACGAATGCCGCCAAGATCGAGCGTCTATGACACGGTTCAAGAATTAGCCTCAGAAACAGTGGGAAACAGTGCTTCTATACTAATTGCCAGGCGCTGAGACGAATGCCGCCAAGATCGAGCGTCTATGACTTACGGTTCAAGAATTAGCCTCAGAAACAGTGGTTCTGAACATGCTGCCAATAGCTCGCCTGGGAAACATCCAGAGAAGTCCAAGATTGTGTTTTTTAGACAGGCTGCCACGAGCTGAAACGAATGCAGCCAAGAGCGAGCGTCTGTGACTTACGGTTCAAAAGTTATTCACAGAAACATGGTTCTGAACTTTGCTGCCAGCCGCGAAAGCGAAAATAACCAAGATCGAGCGTCTAGGATTTACTTGTCAATAGCTCGCCTGGGAAACATCCAGAGAAGTCAAAGACAGTGCTTCTATACTAATTGCCAGGCGCTGAGACGAATGCCGCCAAGATCTAGCGTCTATGACTTACGGTTCAAGAATTAGCCTCAGAAACAGTGGGAAACAGTGCTTCTATACTAATTGCCAGGCGCTGAGACGAATGCCGCCAAGATCGAGCGTCTATGACTTACGGTTCAAGAATTAGCCTCAGAAACAGTGGTTCTGAACATGCTGCCAATAGCTCGCCTGGGAAACATCCAGAGAAGTCCAAGATTGTGTTTTTTAGACTGGCTGCCACGAGCTGAAACGAATGCAGCCAAGAGCGAGCGTCTGTGACTTACGGTTCAAAAGTTATTCACAGAAACATGGTTCTGAACTTTGCTGCCAGCCGCGAAAGCGAAAATAACCAAGATCGAGCGTCTAGGATTTACTTGTCAAAAGCTCGCCTGGGAAACATCCAGAGAAGTCAAAGACGGTGCTTCTATACTAATTGCCAGGCGCTGAGACGAATGCCGCCAAGATCGAGCGTCTATGACTTACGGTTCAAGAATTAGCCTCAGAAACAGTGGTTCTGAACATGCTGCCAATAGCTCGCCTGGGAAACATCCAGAGAAGTCCAAGATTGTGTTTTTTAGACAGGCTGCCACGAGCTGAAACGAATGCAGCCAAGAGCGAGCGTCTGTGACTTACGGTTCAAAAGTTATTCACAGAAACATGGTACTGAACTTTGCTGCCAGCCGCGAAAGCGAAAATAACCAAGATCGAGCGTCTAGGATTTACTTGTCAATAGCTCGCCTGGGAAACATCCAGAGAAGTCAAAGACAGGGCTTCTAAACTAATTGCCAGGCGCTGAGACGAATGCCGCCAAGATCTAGCGTCTATGACTTACGGTTCAAGAATTAGCCTCAGAAACAGTGGGAAATAGTGCTTCTATACTAATTGCCAGGCGCTGAGACGAATGCCGCCAAGATCGAGCGTCTATGACTTACGGTTCAAGAATTAGCCTCAGAAACAGTGGTTCTGAACATGCTGCCAATAGCTCGCCTGGGAAACATCCAGAGAAGTCCAAGATAGTGTTTTTTAGACTGGCTGCCACGAGCTGAAACGAATGCAGCCAAGAGCGAGCGTCTGTGACTTACGGTTCAAGAGTTATTCGCAGAAACATGGTTCTGAACTTTGCTGCCAGCCGCGAAAGCGAAAATAACCAAGATCGAGCGTCTAGGATTTTCTTGTCAATAGCTCGCCTGGGAAACATCCAGAGAAGTCAAAGACAGTGCTTCTATACTAATTGCCAGGCGCTGAGACGAATGCCGCCAAGATCGAGCGTCTAAGACTTACGGTTCAAGAATTAGCCTCAGAAACAGTGGTTCTGAACATGCTGCCAATAGCTCGCCTGGGAAACATCCAGAGAAGTCCAAGATAGTGTTTTTTAGACTGGCTGCCACGAGCTGAAACGAATGCAGCCAAGAGCGAGCGTCTGTGACTTACGGTTCAAGAGTTATTCACAGAAACATGGTTCTGAACTTTGCTGCCAGCCGCGAAAGCGAAAATAACCAAGATCGAGCGTCTAGGATTTACTTGTCAATAGCTCGCCTGGGAAACATCCAGAGAAGTCAAAGACAGTGCTTCTATACTAATTGCCAGGCGCTGAGACGAATGCCGCCAAGATCTAGCGTCTATGACTTACGGTTCAAGAATTAGCCTCAGAAACAGTGGTTCTGAACATGCTGCCAATAGCTCGCCTGGGAAACATCCAGAGAAGTCCAAGATAGTGTTTTTTAGACTGGCTGCCACGAGCTGAAACGAATGCAGCCAAGAGCGAGCGTCTGTGACTTACGGTTCAAGAGTTATTCACAGAAACATGGTTCTGAACTTTGCTGCCAGCCGCGAAAGCGAAAATAACCAAGATCGAGCGTCTAGGATTTACTTGTCAATAGCTCGCCTGGGAAACATCCAGAGAAGTCAAAGACAGTGCTTCTACACTAATTGCCAGGCGCTGAGACGAATGCCGCCAAGATCTAGCGTCTATGACTTACGGTTCAAGAATTAGCCTCAGAAACAGTGGGAAACAGTGCTTCTATACTAATTGCCAGGCGCTGAGACGAATGCCGCCAAGATCGAGCGTCTATGACTTACGGTTCAAGAATTAGCCTCAGAAACAGTGGTTCTGAACATGCTGCCAATAGCTCGCCTGGGAAACATCCAGAGAAGTCCAAGATTGTGTTTTTTAGACTGGCTGCCACGAGCTGAAACGAATGCAGCCAAGAGCGAGCGTCTGTGACTTACGGTTCAAAAGTTATTCACAGAAACATGGTACTGAACTTTGCTGCCAGCCGCGAAAGCGAAAATAACCAAGATCGAGCGTCTAGGATTTACTTGTCAATAGCTCGCCTGGGAAACATCCAGAGAAGTCAAAGACAGGGCTTCTATACTAATTGCCAGGCGCTGAGACGAATGCCGCCAAGATCTAGCGTCTATGACTTACGGTTCAAGAATTAGCCTCAGAAACAGTGGGAAATAGTGCTTCCATACTAATTGCCAGGCGCTGAGACGAATGCCGCCAAGATCGAGCGTCTATGACTTACGGTTCAAGAATTAGCCTCAGAAACAGTGGTTCTGAACATGCTGCCAATAGCTCGCCTGGGAAACATCCAGAGAAGTCCAAGATAGTGTTTTTTAGACTGGCTGCCACGAGCTGAAACGAATGCAGCCAAGAGCGAGCGTCTGTGACTTACGGTTCAAGAGTTATTCACAGAAACATGGTTCTGAACTTTGCTGCCAGCCGCGAAAGCGAAAATAACCAAGATCGAGCGTCTAGGATTTTCTTGTCAATAGCTCGCCTGGGAAACATCCAGAGAAGTCAAAGACAGTGCTTCTATACTAATTGCCAGGCGCTGAGACGAATGCCGCCAAGATCGAGCGTCTAAGACTTACGGTTCAAGAATTAGCCTCAGAAACAGTGGTTCTGAACATGCTGCCAATAGCTCGCCTGGGAAACATCCAGAGAAGTCCAAGATAGTGTTTTTTAGACTGGCTGCCACGAGCTGAAACTAATGCAGCCAAGAGCGAGCGTCTGTGACTTACGGTTCAAGAGTTATTCACAGAAACATGGTTCTGAACTTTGCTGCCAGCCGCGAAAGCGAAAATAACCAAGATCGAGCGTCTAGGATTTACTTGTCAATAGCTCGTCTGGGAAACATCCAGAGAAGTCAAAGACAGTGCTTCTATACTAAATGCCAGGCGCTGAGACGAATGCCGCCAAGATCGAGCGTCTAAGACTTACGGTTCAAGAATTAGCCTCAGAAACAGTGGTTCTGAACATGCTGCCAATAGCTCGCCTGGGAAACATCCAGAGAAGTCCAAGATAGTGTTTTTTAGACTGGCTGCCACGAGCTGAAACTAATGCAGCCAAGAGCGAGCGTCTGTGACTTACGGTTCAAGAGTTATTCACAGAAACATGGTTCTGAACTTTGCTGCCAGCCGCGAAAGCGAAAATAACCAAGATCGAGCGTCTAGGATTTACTTGTCAATAGCTCGTCTGGGAAACATCCAGAGAAGTCAAAGACAGTGCTTCTATACTAATTGCCAGGCGCTGAGACGAATGCCGCCAAGATCTAGCGTCTATGACTTACGGTTCAAGAATTAGCCTCAGAAACAGTGGGAAACAGTGCTTCTATACTAATTGCCAGGCGCTGAGACGAATGCCGCCAAGATCGAGCGTCTATGACTTACGGTTTAAGAATTAGCCTCAGAAACAGTCGTTCTGAACATGCTGCCAATAGCTCGCCTGGGAAACATCCAGAGAAGTCCAAGATAGTGTTTTTTAGACTGGCTGCCACGAGCTGAAACGAATGCAGCCAAGAGCGAGCGTCTGTGACTTACGGTTCAAAAGTTATTCACAGAAACATGGTTCTGAACTTTGCTGCCAGCCGCGAAAGCGAAAATAACCAAGATCGAGCGTCTAGGATTTACTTGTCAAAAGCTCGCCTGGGAAACATCCAGAGAAGTCAAAGACGGTGCTTCTATACTAATTGCCAGGCGCTGAGACGAATGCCGCCAAGATCTAGCGTCTATGACTTACGGTTCAAGAATTAGCCTCAGAAACAGTGGGAAACAGTGCTTCTATACTAATTGCCAGGCGCTGAGACGAATGCCGCCAAGATCGAGCGTCTATGACACGGTTCAAGAATTAGCCTCAGAAACAGTGGTTCTGAACATGCTGCCAATAGCTCGCCTGGGAAACATCCAGAGAAGTCAAAGATAGTGTTTTTTAGACTGGCTGCCACGAGCTGAAACGAATGCAGCCAAGAGCGAGCGTCTGTGACTTACGGTTCAAAAGTTATTCACAGAAACATGGTTCTGAACTTTGCTGCCAGCCGCGAAAGCGAAAATAACCAAGATCGAGCGTCTAGGATTTACTTGTCAATAGCTCGCCTGGGAAACATCCAGAGAAGTCAAAGACAGTGCTTCTATACTAATTGCCAGGCGCTGAGACGAATGCCGCCAAGATCTAGCGTCTATGACTTACGGTTCAAGAATTAGCCTCAGAAACAGTGGTTCTGAACATGCTGCCAATAGCTCGCCTGGGAAACATCCAGAGAAGTCCAAGATAGTGTTTTTTAGACTGGCTGCCACGAGCTGAAACGAATGCAGCCAAGAGCGAGCGTCTGTGACTTACGGTTCAAGAGTTATTCACAGAAACATGGTTCTGAACTTTGCTGCCAGCCGCGAAAGCGAAAATAACCAAGATCGAGCGTCTAGGATTTACTTGTCAATAGCTCGCCTGGGAAACATCCAGAGAAGTCAAAGACAGTGCTTCTACACTAATTGCCAGGCGCTGAGACGAATGCCGCCAAGATCTAGCGTCTATGACTTACGGTTCAAGAATTAGCCTCAGAAACAGTGGGAAACAGTGCTTCTATACTAATTGCCAGGCGCTGAGACGAATGCCGCCAAGATCGAGCGTCTATGACTTACGGTTCAAGAATTAGCCTCAGAAACAGTGGTTCTGAACATGCTGCCAATAGCTCGCCTGGGAAACATCCAGAGAAGTCCAAGATTGTGTTTTTTAGACTGGCTGCCACGAGCTGAAACGAATGCAGCCAAGAGCGAGCGTCTGTGACTTACGGTTCAAAAGTTATTCACAGAAACATGGTACTGAACTTTGCTGCCAGCCGCGAAAGCGAAAATAACCAAGATCGAGCGTCTAGGATTTACTTGTCAATAGCTCGCCTGGGAAACATCCAGAGAAGTCAAAGACAGGGCTTCTATACTAATTGCCAGGCGCTGAGACGAATGCCGCCAAGATCTAGCGTCTATGACTTACGGTTCAAGAATTAGCCTCAGAAACAGTGGGAAATAGTGCTTCCATACTAATTGCCAGGCGCTGAGACGAATGCCGCCAAGATCGAGCGTCTATGACTTACGGTTCAAGAATTAGCCTCAGAAACAGTGGTTCTGAACATGCTGCCAATAGCTCGCCTGGGAAACATCCAGAGAAGTCCAAGATAGTGTTTTTTAGACTGGCTGCCACGAGCTGAAACGAATGCAGCCAAGAGCGAGCGTCTGTGACTTACGGTTCAAGAGTTATTCACAGAAACATGGTTCTGAACTTTGCTGCCAGCCGCGAAAGCGAAAATAACCAAGATCGAGCGTCTAGGATTTTCTTGTCAATAGCTCGCCTGGGAAACATCCAGAGAAGTCAAAGACAGTGCTTCTATACTAATTGCCAGGCGCTGAGACGAATGCCGCCAAGATCGAGCGTCTAAGACTTACGGTTCAAGAATTAGCCTCAGAAACAGTGGTTCTGAACATGCTGCCAATAGCTCGCCTGGGAAACATCCAGAGAAGTCCAAGATAGTGTTTTTTAGACTGGCTGCCACGAGCTGAAACTAATGCAGCCAAGAGCGAGCGTCTGTGACTTACGGTTCAAGAGTTATTCACAGAAACATGGTTCTGAACTTTGCTGCCAGCCGCGAAAGCGAAAATAACCAAGATCGAGCGTCTAGGATTTACTTGTCAATAGCTCGTCTGGGAAACATCCAGAGAAGTCAAAGACAGTGCTTCTATACTAAATGCCAGGCGCTGAGACGAATGCCGCCAAGATCGAGCGTCTAAGACTTACGGTTCAAGAATTAGCCTCAGAAACAGTGGTTCTGAACATGCTGCCAATAGCTCGCCTGGGAAACATCCAGAGAAGTCCAAGATAGTGTTTTTTAGACTGGCTGCCACGAGCTGAAACTAATGCAGCCAAGAGCGAGCGTCTGTGACTTACGGTTCAAGAGTTATTCACAGAAACATGGTTCTGAACTTTGCTGCCAGCCGCGAAAGCGAAAATAACCAAGATCGAGCGTCTAGGATTTACTTGTCAATAGCTCGTCTGGGAAACATCCAGAGAAGTCAAAGACAGTGCTTCTATACTAATTGCCAGGCGCTGAGACGAATGCCGCCAAGATCTAGCGTCTATGACTTACGGTTCAAGAATTAGCCTCAGAAACAGTGGGAAACAGTGCTTCTATACTAATTGCCAGGCGCTGAGACGAATGCCGCCAAGATCGAGCGTCTATGACTTACGGTTTAAGAATTAGCCTCAGAAACAGTCGTTCTGAACATGCTGCCAATAGCTCGCCTGGGAAACATCCAGAGAAGTCCAAGATAGTGTTTTTTAGACTGGCTGCCACGAGCTGAAACGAATGCAGCCAAGAGCGAGCGTCTGTGACTTACGGTTCAAAAGTTATTCACAGAAACATGGTTCTGAACTTTGCTGCCAGCCGCGAAAGCGAAAATAACCAAGATCGAGCGTCTAGGATTTACTTGTCAAAAGCTCGCCTGGGAAACATCCAGAGAAGTCAAAGACGGTGCTTCTATACTAATTGCCAGGCGCTGAGACGAATGCCGCCAAGATCTAGCGTCTATGACTTACGGTTCAAGAATTAGCCTCAGAAACAGTGGGAAACAGTGCTTCTATACTAATTGCCAGGCGCTGAGACGAATGCCGCCAAGATCGAGCGTCTATGACACGGTTCAAGAATTAGCCTCAGAAACAGTGGTTCTGAACATGCTGCCAATAGCTCGCCTGGGAAACATCCAGAGAAGTCAAAGATAGTGTTTTTTAGACTGGCTGCCACGAGCTGAAACGAATGCAGCCAAGAGCGAGCGTCTGTGACTTACGGTTCAAAAGTTATTCACAGAAACATGGTTCTGAACTTTGCTGCCAGCCGCGAAAGCGAAAATAACCAAGATCGAGCGTCTAGGATTTACTTGTCAATAGCTCGCCTGGGAAACATCCAGAGAAGTCAAAGACAGTGCTTCTATACTAATTGCCAGGCGCTGAGACGAATGCCGCCAAGATCTAGCGTCTATGACTTACGGTTCAAGAATTAGCCTCAGAAACAGTGGGAAACAGTGCTTCTATACTAATTGCCAGGCGCTGAGACGAATGCCGCCAAGATCTAGCGTCTATGACTTACGGTTCAAGAATTAGCCTCAGAAACAGTGGGAAACAGTGCTTCTATACTAATTGCCAGGCGCTGAGACGAATGCCGCCAAGATCGAGCGTCTATGACTTACGGTTCAAGAATTAGCCTCAGAAACAGTGGTTCTGAACATGCTGCCAATAGCTCGCCTGGGAAACATCCAGAGAAGTCCAAGATTGTGTTTTTTAGACAGGCTGCCACGAGCTGAAACGAATGCAGCCAAGAGCGAGCGTCTGTGACTTACGGTTCAAAAGTTATTCACAGAAACATGGTTCTGAACATGCTGCCAATAGCTCGCCTGGGAAACATCCAGAGAAGTCAAAGATAGTGTTTTTTAGACTGGCTGCCACGAGCTGAAACGAATGCAGCCAAGAGCGAGCGTCTGTGACTTACGGTTCAAGAGTTATTCACAGAAACATGGTTCTGAACTTTGCTGCCAGCCGCGAAAGCGAAAATAACCAAGATCGAGCGTCTAGGATTTACTTGTCAATAGCTCGCCTGGGAAACATCCAGAGAAGTCAAAGACAGTGCTTCTATACTAATTGCCAGGTGCTGAGACGAATGCCGCCAAGATCTAGCGTCTATGACTTACGGTTCAAGAATTAGCCTCAGAAACAGTGGGAAACAGTGCTTCTATACTAATTGGCAGGCGCTGAGACGAATGCCGCCAAGATCGAGCGTCTATGACTTACGGTTCAAGAATTAGCCTCAGAAACAGTCGTTCTGAACATGCTGCCAATAGCTCGCCTGGGAAACATCCAGAGAAGTCCAAGATAGTGTTTTTTAGACTGGCTGCCACGAGCTGAAACGAATGCAGCCAAGAGCGAGCGTCTGTGACTTACGGTTCAAGAGTTATTCACAGAAACATGGTTCTGAACTTTGCTGCCAGCCGCGAAAGCGAAAATAACCAAGATCGAGCGTCTAGGATTTACTTGTCAATAGCTCGCCTGGGAAACATCCAGAGAAGTCAAAGACAGTGCTTCTATACTAATTGCCAGGCGCTGAGACGAATGCCGCCAAGATCTAGCGTCTATGACTTACGGTTCAAGAATTAGCCTCAGAAACAGTGGGAAACAGTGCTTCTATACTAATTGCCAGGCGCTGAGACGAATGCCGCCAAGATCTAGCGTCTATGACTTACGGTTCAAGAATTAGCCTCAGAAACAGTGGGAAACAGTGCTTCTGTACTAATTGCCAGGCGCTGAGACGAATGCCGCCAAGATCGAGCGTCTATGACTTACGGTTCAAGAATTAGCCTCAGAAACAGTGGTTCTGAACATGCTGCCAATAGCTCGCCTGGGAAACATCCAGAGAAGTCCAAGATTGTGTTTTTTAGACTGGCTGCCACGAGCTGAAACGAATGCAGCCAAGAGCGAGCGTCTGTGACTTACGGTTCAAAAGTTATTCACAGAAACATGGTACTGAACTTTGCTGCCAGCCGCGAAAGCGAAAATAACCAAGATCGAGCGTCTAGGATTTACTTGTCAATAGCTCGCCTGGGAAACATCCAGAGAAGTCAAAGACAGGGCTTCTATACTAATTGCCAGGCGCTGAGACGAATGCCGCCAAGATCTAGCGTCTATGACTTACGGTTCAAGAATTAGCCTCAGAAACAGTGGGAAATAGTGCTTCTATACTAATTGCCAGGCGCTGAGACGAATGCCGCCAAGATCGAGCGTCTATGACTTACGGTTCAAGAATTAGCCTCAGAAACAGTGGTTCTGAACATGCTGCCAATAGCTCGCCTGGGAAACATCCAGAGAAGTCCAAGATAGTGTTTTTTAGACTGGCTGCCACGAGCTGAAACTAATGCAGCCAAGAGCGAGCGTCTGTGACTTACGGTTCAAGAGTTATTCACAGAAACATGGTTCTGAACTTTGCTGCCAGCCGCGAAAGCGAAAATAACCAAGATCGAGCGTCTAGGATTTACTTGTCAATAGCTCGCCTGGGAAACATCCAGAGAAGTCAAAGACAGTGCTTCTATACTAATTGCCAGGCGCTGAGACGAATGCCGCCAAGATCTAGCGTCTATGACTTACGGTTCAAGAATTAGCCTCAGAAACAGTGGGAAACAGTGCTTCTATACTAATTGGCAGGCGCTGAGACGAATGCCGCCAAGTGCGAGCGTCTATGACTTACGGTTCAAGAATTAGCCTCAGAAACAGTGGTTCTGAACATGCTGCCAATAGCTCGCCTGGGAAACATCCAGAGAAGTCCAAGATTGTGTTTTTTAGACTGGCTGCCACGAGCTGAAACGAATGCAGCCAAGAGCGAGCGTCTGTGACTTACGGTTCAAGAGTTATTCACAGAAACATGGTTCTGAACTTTGCTGCCAGCCGCGAAAGCGAAAATAACCAAGATCGAGCGTCTAGGATTTACTTGTCAATAGCTCGCCTGGGAAACATCCAGAGAAGTCAAATACAGTGCTTCTATACTAATTGCCAGGCGCTGAGACGAATGCCGCCAAGATCTAGCGTCTATGACTTACGGTTCAAGAATTAGCCTCAGAAACAGTGGGAAACAGTGCTTCTATACTAATTGCCAGGCGCTGAGACGAATGCCGCCAAGATAGAGCGTCTATGACTTACGGTTCAAGAATTAGCCTCAGAAACAGTGGTTCTGAACATGCTGCCAATAGCTCGCCTGGGAAACATCCAGAGAAGTCCAAGATTGTGTTTTTTAGACTGGCTGCCAAAGCTGAAACGAATGCAGCCAAGAGCGAGCGTCTGTGACTTACGGTTCAAGAGTTATTCACAGAAACATGGTTCTGAACTTTGCTGCCAGCCGCGAAAGCGAAAATAACCAAGATCGAGCGTCTAGGATTTACTTGTCAATAGCTCGCCTGGGAAACATCCAGAGAAGTCAAAGACAGTGCTTCTATACTAATTGCCAGGCGCTGAGACGAATGCCGCCAAGATCTAGCGTCTATGACTTACGGTTCAAGAATTAGCCTCAGAAACAGTGGGAAACAGTGCTTCTATACTAATTGCCAGGCGCTGAGACGAATGCCGCCAAGATCGAGCGTCTATGACACGGTTCAAGAATTAGCCTCAGAAACAGTGGTTCTGAACATGCTGCCAATAGCTCGCCTGGGAAACATCCAGAGAAGTCCAAGATTGTGTTTTTTAGACAGGCTGCCACGAGCTGAAACGAATGCAGCCAAGAGCGAGCGTCTGTGACTTACGGTTCAAAAGTTATTCACAGAAACATGGTACTGAACTTTGCTGCCAGCCGCGAAAGCGAAAATAACCAAGATCGAGCGTCTAGGATTTACTTGTCAATAGCTCGCCTGGGAAACATCCAGAGAAGTCAAAGACAGGGCTTCTAAACTAATTGCCAGGCGCTGAGACGAATGCCGCCAAGATCTAGCGTCTATGACTTACGGTTCAAGAATTAGCCTCAGAAACAGTGGGAAATAGTGCTTCTATACTAATTGCCAGGCGCTGAGACGAATGCCGCCAATATCGAGCGTCTATGACTTACGGTTCAAGAATTAGCCTCAGAAACAGTGGTTCTGAACATGCTGCCAATAGCTCGCCTGGGAAACATCCAGAGAAGTCCAAGATAGTGTTTTTTAGACTGGCTGCCACGAGCTGAAACGAATGCAGCCAAGAGCGAGCGTCTGTGACTTACGGTTCAAGAGTTATTCACAGAAACATGGTTCTGAACTTTGCTGCCAGCCGCGAAAGCGAAAATAACCAAGATCGAGCGTCTAGGATTTACTTGTCAATAGCTCGCCTGGGAAACATCCAGAGAAGTCAAAGACAGTGCTTCTATACTAATTGCCAGGCGCTGAGACGAATGCCGCCAAGATCTAGCGTCTATGACTTACGGTTCAAGAATTAGCCTCAGAAACAGTGGTTCTGAACATGCTGCCAATAGCTCGCCTGGGAAACATCCAGAGAAGTCCAAGATAGTGTTTTTTAGACTGGCTGCCACGAGCTGAAACGAATGCAGCCAAGAGCGAGCGTCTGTGACTTACGGTTCAAGAGTTATTCACAGAAACATGGTTCTGAACTTTGCTGCCAGCCGCGAAAGCGAAAATAACCAAGATCGAGCGTCTAGGATTTACTTGTCAATAGCTCGCCTGGGAAACATCCAGAGAAGTCAAAGACAGTGCTTCTACACTAATTGCCAGGCGCTGAGACGAATGCCGCCAAGATCTAGCGTCTATGACTTACGGTTCAAGAATTAGCCTCAGAAACAGTGGGAAACAGTGCTTCTATACTAATTGCCAGGCGCTGAGACGAATGCCGCCAAGATCGAGCGTCTATGACTTACGGTTCAAGAATTAGCCTCAGAAACAGTGGTTCTGAACATGCTGCCAATAGCTCGCCTGGGAAACATCCAGAGAAGTCCAAGATTGTGTTTTTTAGACTGGCTGCCACGAGCTGAAACGAATGCAGCCAAGAGCGAGCGTCTGTGACTTACGGTTCAAAAGTTATTCACAGAAACATGGTACTGAACTTTGCTGCCAGCCGCGAAAGCGAAAATAACCAAGATCGAGCGTCTAGGATTTACTTGTCAATAGCTCGCCTGGGAAACATCCAGAGAAGTCAAAGACAGGGCTTCTATACTAATTGCCAGGCGCTGAGACGAATGCCGCCAAGATCTAGCGTCTATGACTTACGGTTCAAGAATTAGCCTCAGAAACAGTGGGAAATAGTGCTTCTATACTAATTGCCAGGCGCTGAGACGAATGCCGCCAAGATCGAGCGTCTATGACTTACGGTTCAAGAATTAGCCTCAGAAACAGTGGTTCTGAACATGCTGCCAATAGCTCGCCTGGGAAACATCCAGAGAAGTCCAAGATAGTGTTTTTTAGACTGGCTGCCACGAGCTGAAACGAATGCAGCCAAGAGCGAGCGTCTGTGACTTACGGTTCAAGAGTTATTCACAGAAACATGGTTCTGAACTTTGCTGCCAGCCGCGAAAGCGAAAATAACCAAGATCGAGCGTCTAGGATTTTCTTGTCAATAGCTCGCCTGGGAAACATCCAGAGAAGTCAAAGACAGTGCTTCTATACTAATTGCCAGGCGCTGAGACGAATGCCGCCAAGATCGAGCGTCTAAGACTTACGGTTCAAGAATTAGCCTCAGAAACAGTGGTTCTGAACATGCTGCCAATAGCTCGCCTGGGAAACATCCAGAGAAGTCCAAGATAGTGTTTTTTAGACTGGCTGCCACGAGCTGAAACTAATGCAGCCAAGAGCGAGCGTCTGTGACTTACGGTTCAAGAGTTATTCACAGAAACATGGTTCTGAACTTTGCTGCCAGCCGCGAAAGCGAAAATAACCAAGATCGAGCGTCTAGGATTTACTTGTCAATAGCTCGTCTGGGAAACATCCAGAGAAGTCAAAGACAGTGCTTCTATACTAAATGCCAGGCGCTGAGACGAATGCCGCCAAGATCGAGCGTCTAAGACTTACGGTTCAAGAATTAGCCTCAGAAACAGTGGTTCTGAACATGCTGCCAATAGCTCGCCTGGGAAACATCCAGAGAAGTCCAAGATAGTGTTTTTTAGACTGGCTGCCACGAGCTGAAACTAATGCAGCCAAGAGCGAGCGTCTGTGACTTACGGTTCAAGAGTTATTCACAGAAACATGGTTCTGAACTTTGCTGCCAGCCGCGAAAGCGAAAATAACCAAGATCGAGCGTCTAGTATTTACTTGTCAATAGCTCGTCTGGGAAACATCCAGAGAAGTCAAAGACAGTGCTTCTATACTAATTGCCAGGCGCTGAGACGAATGCCGCCAAGATCTAGCGTCTATGACTTACGGTTCAAGAATTAGCCTCAGAAACAGTGGGAAACAGTGCTTCTATACTAATTGCCAGGCGCTGAGACGAATGCCGCCAAGATCGAGCGTCTATGACTTACGGTTTAAGAATTAGCCTCAGAAACAGTGGTTCTGAACATGCTGCCAATAGCTCGCCTGGGAAACATCCAGAGAAGTCAAAGATAGTGTTTTTTAGACTGGCTGCCACGAGCTGAAACGAATGCAGCCAAGAGCGAGCGTCTGTGACTTACGGTTCAAAAGTTATTCACAGAAACATGGTTCTGAACTTTGCTGCCAGCCGCGAAAGCGAAAATAACCAAGATCGAGCGTCTAGGATTTACTTGTCAATAGCTCGCCTGGGAAACATCCAGAGAAGTCAAAGACAGTGCTTCTATACTAATTGCCAGGCGCTGAGACGAATGCCGCCAAGATCTAGCGTCTATGACTTACGGTTCAAGAATTAGCCTCAGAAACAGTGGGAAACAGTGCTTCTATACTAATTGCCAGGCGCTGAGACGAATGCCGCCAAGATCTAGCGTCTATGACTTACGGTTCAAGAATTAGCCTCAGAAACAGTGGGAAACAGTGCTTCTATACTAATTGCCAGGCGCTGAGACGAATGCCGCCAAGATCGAGCGTCTATGACTTACGGTTCAAGAATTAGCCTCAGAAACAGTGGTTCTGAACATGCTGCCAATAGCTCGCCTGGGAAACATCCAGAGAAGTCCAAGATTGTGTTTTTTAGACAGGCTGCCACGAGCTGAAACGAATGCAGCCAAGAGCGAGCGTCTGTGACTTACGGTTCAAAAGTTATTCACAGAAACATGGTTCTGAACATGCTGCCAATAGCTCGCCTGGGAAACATCCAGAGAAGTCAAAGATAGTGTTTTTTAGACTGGCTGCCACGAGCTGAAACGAATGCAGCCAAGAGCGAGCGTCTGTGACTTACGGTTCAAGAGTTATTCACAGAAACATGGTTCTGAACTTTGCTGCCAGCCGCGAAAGCGAAAATAACCAAGATCGAGCGTCTAGGATTTACTTGTCAATAGCTCGCCTGGGAAACATCCAGAGAAGTCAAAGACAGTGCTTCTATACTAATTGCCAGGTGCTGAGACGAATGCCGCCAAGATCTAGCGTCTATGACTTACGGTTCAAGAATTAGCCTCAGAAACAGTGGGAAACAGTGCTTCTATACTAATTGGCAGGCGCTGAGACGAATGCCGCCAAGATCGAGCGTCTATGACTTACGGTTCAAGAATTAGCCTCAGAAACAGTCGTTCTGAACATGCTGCCAATAGCTCGCCTGGGAAACATCCAGAGAAGTCCAAGATAGTGTTTTTTAGACTGGCTGCCACGAGCTGAAACGAATGCAGCCAAGAGCGAGCGTCTGTGACTTACGGTTCAAGAGTTATTCACAGAAACATGGTTCTGAACTTTGCTGCCAGCCGCGAAAGCGAAAATAACCAAGATCGAGCGTCTAGGATTTACTTGTCAATAGCTCGCCTGGGAAACATCCAGAGAAGTCAAAGACAGTGCTTCTATACTAATTGCCAGGCGCTGAGACGAATGCCGCCAAGATCTAGCGTCTATGACTTACGGTTCAAGAATTAGCCTCAGAAACAGTGGGAAACAGTGCTTCTATACTAATTGCCAGGCGCTGAGACGAATGCCGCCAAGATCTAGCGTCTATGACTTACGGTTCAAGAATTAGCCTCAGAAACAGTGGGAAACAGTGCTTCTGTACTAATTGCCAGGCGCTGAGACGAATGCCGCCAAGATCGAGCGTCTATGACTTACGGTTCAAGAATTAGCCTCAGAAACAGTGGTTCTGAACATGCTGCCAATAGCTCGCCTGGGAAACATCCAGAGAAGTCCAAGATTGTGTTTTTTAGACTGGCTGCCACGAGCTGAAACGAATGCAGCCAAGAGCGAGCGTCTGTGACTTACGGTTCAAAAGTTATTCACAGAAACATGGTACTGAACTTTGCTGCCAGCCGCGAAAGCGAAAATAACCAAGATCGAGCGTCTAGGATTTACTTGTCAATAGCTCGCCTGGGAAACATCCAGAGAAGTCAAAGACAGGGCTTCTATACTAATTGCCAGGCGCTGAGACGAATGCCGCCAAGATCTAGCGTCTATGACTTACGGTTCAAGAATTAGCCTCAGAAACAGTGGGAAATAGTGCTTCTATACTAATTGCCAGGCGCTGAGACGAATGCAGCCAAGATCGAGCGTCTATGACTTACGGTTCAAGAATTAGCCTCAGAAACAGTGGTTCTGAACATGCTGCCAATAGCTCGCCTGGGAAACATCCAGAGAAGTCCAAGATAGTGTTTTTTAGACTGGCTGCCACGAGCTGAAACGAATGCAGCCAAGAGCGAGCGTCTGTGACTTACGGTTCAAGAGTTATTCACAGAAACATGGTTCTGAACTTTGCTGCCAGCCGCGAAAGCGAAAATAACCAAGATCGAGCGTCTAAGATTTACTTGTCAATAGCTCGCCTGGGAAACATCCAGAGAAGTCAAAGACAGTGCTTCTATACTAATTGCCAGGCGCTGAGACGAATGCCGCCAAGATCGAGCGTCTAAGACTTACGGTTCAAGAATTAGCCTCAGAAACAGTGGTTCTGAACATGCTGCCAATAGCTCGCCTGGGAAACATCCAGAGAAGTCCAAGATAGTGTTTTTTAGACTGGCTGCCACGAGCTGAAACTAATGCAGCCAAGAGCGAGCGTCTGTGACTTACGGTTCAAGAGTTATTCACAGAAACATGGTTCTGAACTTTGCTGCCAGCCGCGAAAGCGAAAATAACCAAGATCGAGCGTCTAGGATTTACTTGTCAATAGCTCGCCTGGGAAACATCCAGAGAAGTCAAAGACAGTGCTTCTATACTAATTGCCAGGCGCTGAGACGAATGCCGCCAAGATCTAGCGTCTATGACTTACGGTTCAAGAATTAGCCTCAGAAACAGTGGGAAACAGTGCTTCTATACTAATTGCCAGGCGCTGAGACGAATGCCGCCAAGTGCGAGCGTCTATGACTTACGGTTCAAGAATTAGCCTCAGAAACAGTGGTTCTGAACATGCTGCCAATAGCTCGCCTGGGAAACATCCAGAGAAGTCCAAGATTGTGTTTTTTAGACTGGCTGCCACGAGCTGAAACGAATGCAGCCAAGAGCGAGCGTCTGTGACTTACGGTTCAAGAGTTATTCACAGAAACATGGTTCTGAACTTTGCTGCCAGCCGCGAAAGCGAAAATAACCAAGATCGAGCGTCTAGGATTTACTTGTCAATAGCTCGCCTGGGAAACATCCAGAGAAGTCAAATACAGTGCTTCTATACTAATTGCCAGGCGCTGAGACGAATGCCGCCAAGATCTAGCGTCTATGACTTACGGTTCAAGACTTAGCCTCAGAAACAGTGGGAAACAGTGCTTCTATACTAATTGCCAGGCGCTGAGACGAATGCCGCCAAGATAGAGCGTCTATGACTTACGGTTCAAGAATTAGCCTCAGAAACAGTGGTTCTGAACATGCTGCCAATAGCTCGCCTGGGAAACATCCAGAGAAGTCCAAGATTGTGTTTTTTAGACTGGCTGCCAAAGCTGAAACGAATGCAGCCAAGAGCGAGCGTCTGTGACTTACGGTTCAAGAGTTATTCACAGAAACATGGTTCTGAACTTTGCTGCCAGCCGCGAAAGCGAAAATAACCAAGATCGAGCGTCTAGGATTTACTTGTCAATAGCTCGCCTGGGAAACATCCAGAGAAGTCAAAGACAGTGCTTCTATACTAATTGCCAGGCGCTGAGACGAATGCCGCCAAGATCTAGCGTCTATGACTTACGGTTCAAGAATTAGCCTCAGAAACAGTGGGAAACAGTGCTTCTATACTAATTGCCAGGCGCTGAGACGAATGCCGCCAAGATCGAGCGTCTATGACACGGTTCAAGAATTAGCCTCAGAAACAGTGGTTCTGAACATGCTGCCAATAGCTCGTCTGGGAAACATCCAGAGAAGTCCAAGATTGTGTTTTTTAGACTGGCTGCCACGAGCTGAAACGAATGCAGCCAAGAGCGAGCGTCTGTGACTTACGGTTCAAGAGTTATTCACAGAAACATGGTTCTGAACTTTGCTGCCAGCCGCGAAAGCGAAAATAACCAAGATCGAGCGCCTAGGATTTACTTGTCAATAGCTCGCCTGGGAAACATCCAGAGAAGTCAAAGACAGTGCTTCTATACTAATTGCCAGGTGCTGAGACGAATGCCGCCACGATCTAGCGTCTATGACTTACGGTTCAAGAATTAGCCTCAGAAACAGTGGGAAACAGTGCTTCTATACTAATTGCCAGGCGCTGAGACGAATGCCGCCAAGATCTAGCGTCTATGACTTACGGTTCAAGAATTAGCCTCAGAAACAGTGGGAAACAGTGCTTCTGTACTAATTGCCAGGCGCTGAGACGAATGCCGCCAAGATCGAGCGTCTATGACTTACGGTTCAAGAATTAGCCTCAGAAACAGTGGTTCTGAACATGCTGCCAATAGCTCGCCTGGGAAACATCCAGAGAAGTCCAAGATTGTGTTTTTTAGACTGGCTGCCACGAGCTGAAACGAATGCAGCCAAGAGCGAGCGTCTGTGACTTACGGTTCAAAAGTTATTCACAGAAACATGGTACTGAACTTTGCTGCCAGCCGCGAAAGCGAAAATAACCAAGATCGAGCGTCTAGGATTTACTTGTCAATAGCTCGCCTGGGAAACATCCAGAGAAGTCAAAGACAGGGCTTCTATACTAATTGCCAGGCGCTGAGACGAATGCCGCCAAGATCTAGCGTCTATGACTTACGGTTCAAGAATTAGCCTCAGAAACAGTGGGAAATAGTGCTTCTATACTAATTGCCAGGCGCTGAGACGAATGCCGCCAAGATCGAGCGTCTATGACTTACGGTTCAAGAATTAGCCTCAGAAACAGTGGTTCTGAACATGCTGCCAATAGCTCGCCTGGGAAACATCCAGAGAAGTCCAAGATAGTGTTTTTTAGACTGGCTGCCACGAGCTGAAACGAATGCAGCCAAGAGCGAGCGTCTGTGACTTACGGTTCAAGAGTTATTCACAGAAACATGGTTCTGAACTTTGCTGCCAGCCGCGAAAGCGAAAATAACCAAGATCGAGCGTCTAAGATTTACTTGTCAATAGCTCGCCTGGGAAACATCCAGAGAAGTCAAAGACAGTGCTTCTATACTAATTGCCAGGCGCTGAGACGAATGCCGCCAAGATCGAGCGTCTAAGACTTACGGTTCAAGAATTAGCCTCAGAAACAGTGGTTCTGAACATGCTGCCAATAGCTCGCCTGGGAAACATCCAGAGAAGTCCAAGATAGTGTTTTTTAGACTGGCTGCCACGAGCTGAAACTAATGCAGCCAAGAGCGAGCGTCTGTGACTTACGGTTCAAGAGTTATTCACAGAAACATGGTTCTGAACTTTGCTGCCAGCCGCGAAAGCGAAAATAACCAAGATCGAGCGTCTAGGATTTACTTGTCAATAGCTCGCCTGGGAAACATCCAGAGAAGTCAAAGACAGTGCTTCTATACTAATTGCCAGGCGCTGAGACGAATGCCGCCAAGATCTAGCGTCTATGACTTACGGTTCAAGAATTAGCCTCAGAAACAGTGGGAAACAGTGCTTCTATACTAATTGCCAGGCGCTGAGACGAATGCCGCCAAGTGCGAGCGTCTATGACTTACGGTTCAAGAATTAGCCTCAGAAACAGTGGTTCTGAACATGCTGCCAATAGCTCGCCTGGGAAACATCCAGAGAAGTCCAAGATTGTGTTTTTTAGACTGGCTGCCACGAGCTGAAACGAATGCAGCCAAGAGCGAGCGTCTGTGACTTACGGTTCAAGAGTTATTCACAGAAACATGGTTCTGAACTTTGCTGCCAGCCGCGAAAGCGAAAATAACCAAGATCGAGCGTCTAGGATTTACTTGTCAATAGCTCGCCTGGGAAACATCCAGAGAAGTCAAATACAGTGCTTCTATACTAATTGCCAGGCGCTGAGACGAATGCCGCCAAGATCTAGCGTCTATGACTTACGGTTCAAGAATTAGCCTCAGAAACAGTGGGAAACAGTGCTTCTATACTAATTGCCAGGCGCTGAGACGAATGCCGCCAAGATAGAGCGTCTATGACTTACGGTTCAAGAATTAGCCTCAGAAACAGTGGTTCTGAACATGCTGCCAATAGCTCGCCTGGGAAACATCCAGAGAAGTCCAAGATTGTGTTTTTTAGACTGGCTGCCAAAGCTGAAACGAATGCAGCCAAGAGCGAGCGTCTGTGACTTACGGTTCAAGAGTTATTCACAGAAACATGGTTCTGAACTTTGCTGCCAGCCGCGAAAGCGAAAATAACCAAGATCGAGCGTCTAGGATTTACTTGTCAATAGCTCGCCTGGGAAACATCCAGAGAAGTCAAAGACAGTGCTTCTATACTAATTGCCAGGCGCTGAGACGAATGCCGCCAAGATCTAGCGTCTATGACTTACGGTTCAAGAATTAGCCTCAGAAACAGTGGGAAACAGTGCTTCTATACTAATTGCCAGGCGCTGAGACGAATGCCGCCAAGATCGAGCGTCTATGACACGGTTCAAGAATTAGCCTCAGAAACAGTGGTTCTGAACATGCTGCCAATAGCTCGTCTGGGAAACATCCAGAGAAGTCCAAGATTGTGTTTTTTAGACTGGCTGCCACGAGCTGAAACGAATGCAGCCAAGAGCGAGCGTCTGTGACTTACGGTTCAAGAGTTATTCACAGAAACATGGTTCTGAACTTTGCTGCCAGCCGCGAAAGCGAAAATAACCAAGATCGAGCGCCTAGGATTTACTTGTCAATAGCTCGCCTGGGAAACATCCAGAGAAGTCAAAGACAGTGCTTCTATACTAATTGCCAGGTGCTGAGACGAATGCCGCCACGATCTAGCGTCTATGACTTACGGTTCAAGAATTAGCCTCAGAAACAGTGGGAAACAGTGCTTCTATACTAATTGCCAGGCGCTGAGACGAATGCCGCCAAGATCGAGCGTCTATGACTTACGGTTCAAGAATTAGCCTCAGAAACAGTGGTTCTGAACATGCTGCCAATAGCTCGCCTGGGAAACATCCAGAGAAGTCCAAGATTGTGTTTTTTAGACTGGCTGCCACGAGCTGAAACGAATGCAGCCAAGAGCGAGCGTCTGTGACTTACGGTTCAAGAGTTATTCACAGAAACATGGTTCTGAACTTTGCTGCCAGCCGCGAAAGCGAAAATAACCAAGATCGAGCGTCTAGGATTTACTTGTCAATAGCTCGCATGGGAAACATCCAGAGAAGTCAAAGACAGTGCTTCTATACTAATTGCCAGGCGCTGAGACGAATGCCGCCACGATCTAGCGTCTATGACTTACGGTTCAAGAATTAGCCTCAGAAACAGTGGGAAACAGTGCTTCTATACTAATTGCCAGGCGCTGAGACGAATGCCGCCAAGATCGAGCGTCTATGACTTACGGTTCAAGAATTAGCCTCAGAAACAGTGGTTCTGAACATGCTGCCAATAGCTCGCCTGGGAAACATCCAGAGAAGTCCAAGATTGTGTTTTTTAGACTGGCTGCCACGAGCTGAAACGAATGCAGCCAAGAGCGAGCGTCTGTGACTTACGGTTCAAGAGTTATTCACAGAAACATGGTTCTGAACTTTGCTGCCAGCCGCGAAAGCGAAAATAACCAAGATCGAGCGTCTAGGATTTACTTGTCAATAGCTCGCATGGGAAACATCCAGAGAAGTCAAAGACAGTGCTTCTATACTAATTGCCAGGCGCTGAGACGAATGCCGCCACGATCTAGCGTCTATGACTTACGGTTCAAGAATTAGCCTCAGAAACAGTGGGAAACAGTGCTTCTATACTAATTGCCAGGCGCTGAGACGAATGCCGCCAAGATCGAGCGTCTAAGACTTACGGATCAAGAATTAGCCTCAGAAACAGTGGTTTTGAACATGCTGCCAATAGCTCGTCTGGGAAACATCCAGAGAAGTCCAAGATAGTGTTTTTTAGACTGGCTGCCACGAGCTGAAACGAATGCAGCCAAGAGCGAGCGTCTGTGACTTACGGTTCAAGAGTTATTCACAGAAACATGGTTCTGAACTTTGCTGCCAGCCGCGAAAGCGAAAATAACCAAGATCGAGCGTCTAGGATTTACTTGTCAATAGCTCGCCTGGGAAACATCCAGAGAAGTCAAAGACAGTGCTTCTATACTAATTGCCAGGCGCTGAGACGAATGCCGCCACGATCTAGCGTCTATGACTTACGGTTCAAGAATTAGCCTCAGAAACAGTGGGAAACAGTGCTTCTATACTAATTGCCAGGCGCTGAGACGAATGCCGCCAAGATCGAGCGTCTATGACTTACGGTTCAAGAATTAGCCTCAGAAACAGTGGTTCTGAACATGCTGCCAATAGCTCGCCTGGGAAACATCCAGAGAGGTCCAAGATTGTGTTTTTTAGACTGGCTGCCACGAGCTGAAACGAATGCAGCCAAGAGCGAGCGTCTGTGACTTACGGTTCAAAAGTTATTCACAGAAACATGGTTCTGAACTTTGCTGCCAGCCGCGAAAGCGAAAATAACCTAGATCGAGCGTCTAGGATTTACTTGTCAATAGCTCGCCTGGGAAACATCCAGAGAAGTCAAAGACAGTGCTTCTATACTAATTGCCAGGCGCTGAGACGAATGCCGCCAAGATCTAGCGTCTATGACTTACGGTTCAAGAATTAGCCTCAGAAACAGTGGGAAACAGTGCTTCTATACTAATTGCCAGGCGCTGAGACGAATGCCGCCAAGATCGAGCGTCTATGACTTACGGTTCAAGAATTAGCCTCAGAAACAGTCGTTCTGAACATGCTGCCAATAGCTCGCCTGGGAAACATCCAGAGAAGTCCAAGATAGTGTTTTTTAGACTTGCTGCCACGAGCTCAAACGAATGCAGCCAAGAGCGAGCGTCTGTGACTTACGGTTCAAGAGTTATTCACAGAAACATGGTTCTGAACTTTGCTGCCAGCCGCGAAAGCGAAAATAACCAAGATCGAGCGTCTAGGATTTACTTGTCAATAGCTCACCTGGGAAACATCCAGAGAAGTCAAAGACAGGGCTTCTATACTAATTGCCAGGCGCTGAGACGAATGCCGCCAAGATCTAGCGTCTATGACTTACGGTTCAAGAATTAGCCTCAGAAACAGTGGGAAACAGTGCTTCTATACTAATTGCCAGGCGCTGAGACGAATGCCGCCAAGATCGAGCGTCTATGACTTACGGTTCAAGAATTAGCCTCAGAAACAGTGGTTCTGAACATGCTGCCAATAGCTCGCCTGGGAAACATCCAGAGAAGTCCAAGATAGTGTTTTTTAGACTTGCTGCCACGAGCTGAAACGAATGCAGCCAAGAGCGAGCGTCTGTGACTTACGGTTCAAGAGTTATTCACAGAAACATGGTTCTGAACTTTGCTGCCAGCCGCGAAAGCGAAAATAACCAAGATCGAGCGTCTAGGATTTACTTGTCAATAGCTCGCCTGGGAAACATCCAGAGAAGTCAAAGACAGGGCTTCTATACTAATTGCCAGGCGCTGAGACGAATGCCGCCAAGATCTAGCGTCTATGACTTACGGTTCAAGAATTAGCCTCAGAAACAGTGGGAAACAGTGCTTCTATACTAATTGCCAGGCGCTGAGACGAATGCCGCCAAGATCGAGCGTCTATGACTTACGGTTCAAGAATTAGCCTCAGAAACAGTGGTTCTGAACATGCTGCCAATAGCTCGCCTGGGAAACATCCAGAGAAGTCCAAGATTGTGTTTTTTAGACTGGCTGCCACGAGCTGAAACGAATGCAGCCAAGAGCGAGCGTCTGTGACTTACGGTTCAAAAGTTATTCACAGAAACATGTTACTGAACTTTGCTGCCAGCCGCGAAAGCGAAAATAACCAAGATCGAGCGTCTAGGATTTACTTGTCAATAGCTCGCCTGGGAAACATCCAGAGAAGTCAAAGACAGGGCTTCTATACTAATTGCCAGGCGCTGAGACGAATGCCGCCAAGATCTAGCGTCTATGACTTACGGTTCAAGAATTAGCCTCAGAAACAGTGGGAAATAGTGCTTCTATACTAATTGCCAGGCGCTGAGACGAATGCCGCCAAGATCGAGCGTCTATGACTTACGGTTCAAGAATTAGCCTCAGAAACAGTGGTTCTGAACATGCTGCCAATAGCTCGCCTGGGAAACATCCAGAGAAGTCCAAGATTGTGTTTTTTAGACTGGCTGCCACGAGCTGAAACGAATGCAGCCAAGAGCGAGCGTCTGTGACTTACGGTTCAAAAGTTATTCACAGAAACATGGTTCTGAACTTTGCTGCCAGCCGCGAAAGCGAAAATAACCAAGATCGAGCGTCTAGGATTTACTTGTCAATAGCTCGCCTGGGAAACATCCATAGAAGTCAAATACAGTGCTTCTACACTAATTGCCAGGCGCTGAGACGAATGCCGCCAAGATCTAGCGTCTATGACTTACGGTTCAAGAATTAGCCTCAGAAACAGTGGGAAACAGTGCTTCTATACTAATTGGCAGGCGCTTAAACAAATGCCGCCAAGATCTAGCGTCTATGACTTACGGTTCAAGAATTAGCCTCAGAAACAGTGGTTCTGAACATGCTGCCAATAACTCGTCTGGGAAACATCCAGAGAAGTCCAAGATAGTGTTTTTTAGACTGGCTGCCACGAGCTGAAACGAATGCAGCCAAGAGCGAGCGTCTGTGACTTACGGTTCAAGAGTTATTCACAGAAACATGGTTCTGAACTTTGCTGCCAGCCGCGAAAGCGAAAATAACCAAGATCGAGCGTCTAGGATTTACTTGTCAATAGCTCGCCTGGGAAACATCCAGAGAAGTCAAAGACAGTGCTTCTATACTAATTGCCAGGCGCTGAGACGAATGCCGCCAAGATCGAGCGTCTAAGACTTACGGTTCAATAATTAGCCTCAGAAACAGTGGTTCTGAACATGCTGCCAATAGCTCGCCTGGGAAACATCCAGATAAGTCAAAGATAGTGTTTTTTAGACTGGCTGCCACGAGCTGAAACGAATGCAGCCAAGAGCGAGCGTCTGTGACTTACGGTTCAAAAGTTATTCACAGAAACATGGTTCTGAACTTTGCTGCCAGCCGCGAAAGCGAAAATAACCAAGATCGAGCGTCTAGGATTTACTTGTCAATAGCTCGCCTGGGAAACATCCAGAGAAGTCAAAGACAGTGCTTCTATACTAATTGCCAGGTGCTGAGACGAATGCCGCCAAGATTGAGCGTCTTTGACTTACGGTTCAAGAATTAGCCTCAGAAACAGTGGGAAACAGTGCTTCTATACTAATTGCCAGGCGCTGAGACGAATGCCGCCAAGATCGAGCGTCTATGACTTACGGTTCAAGAATTAGCCTCAGAAACAGTGGTTCTGAACATGCTGCCAATAGCTCGCCTGGGAAACATCCAGAGAAGTCCAAGATTGTGTTTTTTAGACTGGCTGCCACGAGCTGAAACGAATGCAGCCAAGAGCGAGCGTCTGTGACTTACGGTTCAAAAGTTATTCACAGAAACATGGTTCTGAACTTTGCTGCCAGCCGCGAAAGCGAAAATAACCAAGATCGAGCGTCTAGGATTTACTTGTCAATAGCTCGCCTGGGAAACATCCATAGAAGTCAAATACAGTGCTTCTACACTAATTGCCAGGCGCTGAGACGAATGCCGCCAAGATCTAGCGTCTATGACTTACGGTTCAAGAATTAGCCTCAGAAACAGTGGGAAACAGTGCTTCTATACTAATTGGCAGGCGCTTAAACAAATGCCGCCAAGATCTAGCGTCTATGACTTACGGTTCAAGAATTAGCCTCAGAAACAGTGGTTCTGAACATGCTGCCAATAACTCGCCTGGGAAACATCCAGAGAAGTCCAAGATAGTGTTTTTTAGACTGGCTGCCACGAGCTGAAACGAATGCAGCCAAGAGCGAGCGTCTGTGACTTACGGTTCAAGAGTTATTCACAGAAACATGGTTCTGAACTTTGCTGCCAGCCGCGAAAGCGAAAATAACCAAGATCGAGCGTCTAGGATTTACTTGTCAATAGCTCGCCTGGGAAACATCCAGAGAAGTCAAAGACAGTGCTTCTATACTAATTGCCAGGCGCTGAGACGAATGCCGCCAAGATCGAGCGTCTAAGACTTACGGTTCAATAATTAGCCTCAGAAACAGTGGTTCTGAACATGCTGCCAATAGCTCGCCTGGGAAACATCCAGAGAAGTCAAAGATAGTGTTTTTTAGACTGGCTGCCACGAGCTGAAACGAATGCAGCCAAGAGCGAGCGTCTGTGACTTACGGTTCAAAAGTTATTCAAGGAAACATGGTTCTGAACTTTGCTGCCAGCCGCGAAAGCGAAAATAACCAAGATCGAGCGTCTAGGATTTACTTGTCAATAGCTCGCCTGGGAAACATCCAGAGAAGTCAAAGACAGTGCTTCTATACTAATTGCCAGGTGCTGAGACGAATGCCGCCAAGATTGAGCGTCTATGACTTACGGTTCAAGAATTAGCCTCAGAAACAGTGGGAAACAGTGCTTCTATACTAATTGCCAGGCGCTGAGACGAATGCCGCCAAGATCGAGCGTCTATGACTTACGGTTCAAGAATTAGCCTCAGAAACAGTGGTTCTGAACATGCTGCCAATAGCTCGCCTGGGAAACATCCAGAGAAGTCCAAGATTGTGTTTTTTAGACTGGCTGCCACGAGCTGAAACGAATGCAGCCAAGAGCGAGCGTCTGTGACTTACGGTTCAAAAGTTATTCACAGAAACATGGTTCTGAACTTTGCTGCCAGCCGCGAAAGCGAAAATAACCAAGATCGAGCGTCTAGGATTTACTTGTCAATAGCTCGCCTGGGAAACATCCATAGAAGTCAAATACAGTGCTTCTACACTAATTGCCAGGCGCTGAGACGAATGCCGCCAAGATCTAGCGTCTATGACTTACGGTTCAAGAATTAGCCTCAGAAACAGTGGGAAACAGTGCTTCTATACTAATTGGCAGGCGCTTAAACAAATGCCGCCAAGATCTAGCGTCTATGACTTACGGTTCAAGAATTAGCCTCAGAAACAGTGGTTCTGAACATGCTGCCAATAACTCGCCTGGGAAACATCCAGAGAAGTCCAAGATAGTGTTTTTTAGACTGGCTGCCACGAGCTGAAACGAATGCAGCCAAGAGCGAGCGTCTGTGACTTACGGTTCAAGAGTTATTCACAGAAACATGGTTCTGAACTTTGCTGCCAGCCGCGAAAGCGAAAATAACCAAGATCGAGCGTCTAGGATTTACTTGTCAATAGCTCGCCTGGGAAACATCCAGAGAAGTCAAAGACAGTGCTTCTATACTAATTGCCAGGCGCTGAGACGAATGCCGCCAAGATCGAGCGTCTAAGACTTACGGTTCAATAATTAGCCTCAGAAACAGTGGTTCTGAACATGCTGCCAATAGCTCGCCTGGGAAACATCCAGAGAAGTCAAAGATAGTGTTTTTTAGACTGGCTGCCACGAGCTGAAACGAATGCAGCCAAGAGCGAGCGTCTGTGACTTACGGTTCAAAAGTTATTCACAGAAACATGGTTCTGAACTTTGCTGCCAGCCGCGAAAGCGAAAATAACCAAGATCGAGCGTCTAGGATTTACTTGTCAATAGCTCGCCTGGGAAACATCCATAGAAGTCAAATACAGTGCTTCTATACTAATTGCCAGGCGCTGAGACGAATGCCGCCAAGATCTAGCGTCTATGACTTACGGTTCAAGAATTAGCCTCAGAAACAGTGGGAAATAGTGCTTCTATACTAATTGCCAGGCGCTGAGACGAATGCCGCCAAGATCGAGCGTCTATGACTTACGGTTCAAGAATTAGCCTCAGAAACAGTGGTTCTGAACATGCTGCCAATAGCTCGCCTGGGAAACATCCAGAGAAGTCCAAGATAGTGTTTTTTAGACTGGCTGCCACGAGCTGAAACGAATGCAGCCAAGAGCGAGCGTCTGTGACTTACGGTTCAAGAGTTATTCACAGAAACATGGTTCTGAACTTTGCTGCCAGCCGCGAAAGCGAAAATAACCAAGATCGAGCGTCTAGGATTTTCTTGTCAATAGCTCGCCTGGGAAACATCCAGAGAAGTCAAAGACAGTGCTTCTACACTAATTGCCAGGCGCTGAGACGAATGCCGCCAAGATCTAGCGTCTATGACTTACGGTTCAAGAATTAGCCTCAGAAACAGTGGGAAACAGTGCTTCTATACTAATTGCCAGGCGCTGAGACGAATGCCGCCAAGATCGAGCGTCTATGACTTAAGGTTCAAGAATTAGCCTCAGAAACAGTGGTTCTGAACATGCTGCCAATAGCTCGTCTGGGAAACATCCAGAGAAGTCCAAGATTGTGTTTTTTAGACTGGCTGCCACGAGCT